>NW_009259797.1:302348-309911 GCF_000687185.1 Egretta garzetta
GATGGGAAGCAGTGAATTAATTCCTTGTTTTGCTTTGCTTGCACATGTGGCTTTTGCTTTGCCCATTAAACTGTCTTTATCTCAACTCAGGAGTTTTCTCACTTTTACTCTTCCATTTCTCTCCCCCATCCCATTGCGGGGGCATGAGTGAGCGGCTGCATGGGGCTGAGTTGCTGGCCGGGGTTAAACCACAACAGCTTTTTAAACATATTTTAAAAAACTTTCTATATCTATATATCTCAAAAAAAACCCCAAACCAAAACATATTTTAAAAGCCACTCTTCTAGGAAACAAGGCAGGAATTTCCAGCACAGTTACAAGGAAAAGAATCTCACAGAATCAATATAGAAAAGCTCACTGGAGGCACGAGGCAAAAGCAATTCTGCATTAAGACTCCCACGTCTTTTATGTCCTATCTGGTTCAATTTGACTCGTTCAGTTGCTCTAATTGAATTCTTTCATGAGGACAGGATTTAGAGAACAAACTTGGAACCAGACTTGCTGGCGTATTCAGTCAAGAGTCCAATCCTATTTAACTGAAGATAAATGAAATAGATACTCAAATGTGCTGTTTCGTTGTCCTGCTACAAGAAGGGAGATAGAAGCACTGCTGTTTTCAAGGCTGAAGAGTTAAGAAGAGAAATTATTAGAATTTGGGGGTTCCTAGAAAGTATGTTTGGTCAGCATCAGCAAGATGGGATTATTTTTGGTGTCTTATACATATCTCACGCAGACAATGAGAACAACTTTTTGGACTTGTAGAGATCTGGGCCTGAAGAATTACAAAACTGCAGCTGCACCAGGCATTGCATTTTGATGCCATCCCTATGGAAGAGTTATTGTTAGTTGGCAAAGTAGCTGATCTAGAAATACTGTAGGTAGAAATCACAGCATGAATAAATAAGGCTGTTTCAGTGCTTCATTTTATGACTGAACAGTGACATCTATAGTTCAAAAATTTACAGTAACGCTTTATACATTTTCTATGGTCTCAACGAGTTTAAGAAAAATGAAAATGTTCAATTCAAATATAAAACATTTTATTCATAAACAAATGTGCTGCCTTATATAATAGCAGAATAGATATGTTCTTCTATTTGTTATCTGATACTTTAAACCTAAGTAACTTTAAACTGACTTTAAAAACCAACTTTCTGTATCTAAGTTACTAGTTGCCAGCCATTTGTAAGACAGCCTTTGAATTACTTTCTTGTCATGTCTTGTGTTTGTTTCAGCTGATTAAGTTCTGGGTTCTCACCCTGTAATGTATTCTGTTACATTTTTTTCACTGCAGAAAACTTGAGAAATATTGATTGATAAAAAAAAAATAAATTTACCACCAAGTATAAAAAGAACATTGATTTATTAATTATTAGTATTATTGCTTATTTTTTATCTCAAAGATGCACCAACTTCAGGTAACATTTCATACTAAGAGGAGATGAAACTGAATGCTCCAGATGGGTCAGAGCTCTACTGTATGAAGAAGACCAAAATGAAAAGTCTGCTTCTGAAAGCCTACATTTTTGACTGAATTTGATTTAATGGTGGTGGAACACAGTCAGATATTAGAAGACTGAAGCATTCAGCATAGATTCTAAATCTAGGGATCAAAATTAGAAATAAAAAAGGTGGTAAAACAAGACAGGATTAAATTACAGTATTTATCACTGACTCTTCCTCCTGTTGGAAGCATTGCCATACACCTGCCAACTCTCAGCCACTGGCATAGGACACAGAACTGTCCCGTGACGCACATGCTCAGAGCTGCAAAGCACTCACCCGGGAGGACTCCAACACAGCAAAGCATATGCTGAAATTCATGGAGTAGGGAAGTGAAGAGCTGACACAATGGCTTAGTACACAGCAAATATTGACTCGGCCAGCAGACTTGCCAGACCTTTTATGCTTCTCCAAACCTCTCAGCAGAGGCTGTAATTTTGCCCACTACTGCACACTGTAGCCACAAAGTGCAATAGTAAAGAAAACCCTTTTGGTCAGGAATGCAACTTGGGCCTAACAAAGATTTTTTATTACATTTTTAATTTAATATCTCATTAAATGTATAATGCATTTCTTCCCACACTTTTAGCACAAGAATAATAAGCAAACTTCCCACATCCGAGGACAACAGAGCTGAAGAAAAGGCTAAGTGCCCTGTCTTCTCAGCAGGGGATGGAAAACCCTTTCAAGCAATCTAGGGCTTGCTCCTGTTCACAATGAAGGCACTGGAATTCTGGGAAATTCATTGGCATTTAAGATCATACAGTCCATCTGAGCTCCCTCTAAGAGATAGGAATATTTCCTTTTGCACACTGATGCTGGAAAATGTTAATCTGCATTCTTCAGGGCAGCAATTTTTGTGGTGTCACCACTGTATTGCTTCAGAGGGAAACAGTGGATAAAGGCAGAATGCCCTGGTAAACACATCTGCAGTGCTCCTGGGGTGGGACCACAACACTCAGCATGTGCCACAACAGCCTGTACCAACAGCTAACTGATGAGCAACAACAAGCTATGAGCAACAAGACAGCTCTTTTAGGCTATACCTACATTAGCAAGTCCTGCAGAGTAACAGCAGTGGGTCTGTGGAGCAAAACAGTTGGTGCTGAGGACCCAGCACCCTCAGTGCACAGATTTCAGGGCCTTAGGATCACATTAGCTGCACTTCTGGTGCATGTCCTCCAGCACAGCACCATCCAGAGGGAAGCCTGGTCCTGCCCTTTGAGACCTCACCTCTCCACAACAGGAATCAAAGCACACTGAGAGGGGATGGCCTGAAGATTCATGTCAAAGCTCATTCTCAATCTAAACCTCTTACTTAGACATAACCCTCTCCTACCTACACATAGTCTTGGGCTTTCTCGTTGTTTTTAAGGCTTCTCTCATGCTCCTCTACTAATCTGAGTCCCCTCTATGTAGTTGAGTCTCACCTCAACTTTGATGCCAACAGCTTCTCTCCCTGCCCTGTTGGCACATCCCTATGCAGAGGAAAAGGGATTTTTCAGCCCAGACCTTACTGAAGACCAACATGCTGTAAGTGAGGACAGCACACAGGCTTCCTGCCCTATACCTACATTTGCTTGGCACTTAATAAGCAGAGACAGTGGCAAAAGGCAGGCACGATGCCACCGGCAGATGGGATGCTGTTATGCAGCAAACGTCTCCGTTGGTAGCATTCCCAGCCTGAGCATCTGAATGTCTGTCTATCCTCAGGTTTACTTGGCTTTATTAAAGAGGATGCTCCGAACTGCTGCCAATTCTTTTTTTGAACACGTGTATGCTCTTGTTTCTATCTATCACATGCAAGAGGAGCTGGCTTTTATCTGTTACGTGCTTTGGCTTTTGCATTTGATCTCCCTATATAGTTTCTTTCCCTGCCGTGCAGCTAGACCTGACAAAATCACTGTCCTTGGCCCTGCTCACATAACGTTTCATGGCAAGTTAGCTGATGAGAAGAACTGAAGGTGAAGAGGACCTCTCTCAGCATTTGTAGTTTGGTATGTTTATAGACATAGCAGGGCACCCTCAAGCACTCTGTGTTCTTCAGCTGTACATATTCCTGCGACTTCAGATTTAATGTACTTGTTTTCAAACAGATGATTGCCTCTTCCCACTAGTTGGTATCAAAATGAACCGCAGTCTTTGTTAAACCGCTGCTGTCTGTGAAAGGGTTGGTGTGTATCTATGTGCTTTGAAACTGGGAATTTAAATCCAGATGTCTAAAAGTATAGCTATAAAAAAGATTACACCACCCCCACCCCCACCCCCCCTAAATTTCTAAAAAGCTTTTAAAAATTAACTGAAGTGCATTTGGTATGCTCACATTACAGCGTGCCGGTTTGTTTGTGTGTGTGAAAAAGCGAGACTGGGAACATAAGTAAGACCAGGTCAGTTCATGACTATGGTATTAATAAACCCATTTTTTCCCAAATGTCATTGTTATGAACTACCTAATCCTCAAAACCACCCCTGTGTCAATGTTGCCAACATGCTTTAAAACGTATTGAAACCACCAACTAAGTGCCAGTTGCATTTTTCCCTCTCTTTGGATTTTAACTCTGTTCATAAAAATACTAAAAAAGAAAAAATAAGGCAAGGGGAAAGCAATGACTTTCTGTCCTCACACTCTGCCCACAGTCCTTGACTCAGTAGATGTTTCTGCTCAAATGTTTCATGCTCAAATAAAGTTGTCTACTCGTATAAGCCATTTACTTTAATCAAAGCCAGATGTATATAGGACTGATCAAATTAAAAGGAAGTAACTATACTTATAATTGCAGGCTTTACAAGCACGAGGCTTCTCTCTGTGGTTGAAAAACTTGGCGCAGTGTTTGGATTTGATTACAGTAAAGCTTTCTATTGCTGTGATTGCTCACGTTGTTATTCAGGCAGATAAACATACATTTACTATTGGCAGACCTGGTAAGGCCACTCTGTTATTAAGGCTGTGTGACATTTCCCGTTTTAAGACCTCATATTCAGCAGCTTAGAGCTGAACCACACTTTAAACACTTGGTTGAATTTTCTTGGGAAATTTCAGTCCAAAGACTCGAGCTGTTTCTGAAAGTCACGCTGTTTGTCAGGTTTCAAAATGCTAACAACTTTCTTTAAAAATAGCTTCACTGACCTGTATTTATGGGTGGGGGCTGAAAAGTCTGTAAGGACGTGGCCTGCATTTCAGGGCTGTGGTTTCCAACGTCTCCAAGAAAATTGTCCTAAAGCCGTATATAGCTCTCAGGAGTCTCCTGAGCTGTCAGACCTGGTGAGTGCTCGTCCCCCTTTCCCAGCCCTTTTTAAGCATGCGTGGGATCTCCCCACGGGGTCCCTGCACACACAGTGCCCTCTCTAACCGCCGACAATGCTGGGCATACACTGTGCCGCGGGACTTGATTCGGACCCGTGGGAACATGAGCGCAAGCTGAGGTTCATGCCATGGTCGCTTTCAGCTGGCCCAGAAACCAGATTTTGAAAGCAGAGAGGTTTTTCTGTGCTCTCAGTGATGTCTCAGAGCATCTGAACCACCCATACATTCTCCTGCAGGCTAAGATTCACATCTTGTCCTCCTGCCCCAATACGCAGAGAGGTCAGACAGAAAGAGCCAGCATGGGTCAGCCAGCCCTGTGCCAACTCTCCTTTCGGGGCAATACCTTTGCAATTGGTCCCAAGCTCTGTGCAGCCTGTGCACAGCACTGTCCCCAAGTCAGGAGCTTCGAAGTTGCTGTGAATTTACCCATAGGAACCCTAACAGCAGCAGCTTGGACACACTCAAGTGCACGCAAAGCGTCGCTTTAGCAGTTCCCAAACAGGGCCATAATATTACCCTACTCCCATAACTGCAGGACGAAGTAGAAGGTAATCAGAGGCAGCTTTTTATTAACGGTGAATAGGGCAGTAGGCATTTCTGTTGAAAGGAAGATCTCACAACAGCAATACTATTAGATTATCAATTTATGCAAATTATATGTAAATTAGGCTTTGGTTTCTGGCATGTAGCCAGCAACTCTTTCATGTTATAATGTTGGGTAACCTTTGCTTGACTGTTTTCTTTTAAAGTTAGCTATAAATCTGAGCTTTCTTTTTCTCTCTCTTAATTTCCTTGTAAAGCACAGTAGGGTTTTTGTGAGAAACAGGATGTTAACAGTATATGAAATCTGCTCTGTAAAACTCAAATTAAAGGATTTATTTATTAAAACAAATCCTATAATTATGCCAAATACTCTGTTTGGGAAAAGGAACATTGTTCTCCTATATCATACAAAATATTAGTCAATAATTACTGACTGATGCTACTGAATGCCCTGGGATTGGGAAAAGGACCTTTGCACAGTATATTTTGTAATAATTCCTCCCACCAAAAAAGAAAAAAGCTGTTATTTGCTTTCTTAAGATAAAAAATGAAGTTACTACTTTTTTTTTCTATTACAAATGAAAGTCAGCCGTTAACATGTATGTCAGCGAATGCAATGGCTGATGATTCTTAAACGCACGTTGCAATTTGTGGCTCCGCAACTAGCATTGCCAATGCTGTTGGGCTCTCTGCTCTACGGAATTTAATTACATGGCCTTTTTGCATATGGAGGACACAACAACAGAATTGCTTTGCCTGGTGGAAACGAAAATGCCCATGCCTTCCCCATGTGGGCTGGACTGCAGAACCACTGACGTGTGGTCAGGGCCCATTGTGCTGGAATTATGGCTTTATAACAATCCTTTATTTACATACACTGCTGAGACAGTAAAAACAGCAAACAGATTTTTTAGCGGCAGGCAGCCGAAACATCCCCGCAGGGCACGTGCCCCCTCGCCGAGGCAGGAACTCAGGCAAGTTAAATCAGTTCCGTGACTGCTTTCCAGCAGCGAATTAGGCTGACATGAAAACGGTGCGTGCCACTCCAGGAATAAAATGGGTCTAATCTTCAGCACCGCCTGTTTCCTCCCTGCCCCACTGCTCCCCTCATTTTGAATTGGCAATGCACATGGCGCTGAGAAAAAAAAAAAAAAGAATTACTGTAAAGTGTTTTGTTAGAAAGGTTTCAATTTACTCATCCTGAGATTGCTGAGCAATACTGTAAATAGACTCAAATAAAATCAATAGAAGGAGCTGTTCTCATGCTTCCCAGGTTGCTAGCCTGGCAAATGGTTAACCTCATTTATTAAGTATGGAGTCTGAATCAAAGCCATGTTCTGTCCATATACGTATTACAGCAGTATTTCCTAGGGATTTAAATAATCTTGCTTAGCAATTCTCTCAATGGCTGCAGCATCCATCTGCCTCAGAATGATTTTCTTTTGCCCTTGTTGTGCAGCACTCCTTTTCTTTTCTTCCCTTGGTAAATAAAGACCCGTAACGACACACACAAGCAGCATTTTTCCTCGTGCTGCACATCGCATCCTGGCTCGCTGGTGCTATGTTTCATTCCTCCCAACCATCCGCCCATCTCCTTCCGCCGACAGCAAAGTCGATAGCATTCCTGATGCACCCTTTGCCCTGGCATAGGAGAAGAGGTGGCTGAATCGAGGCTGCCAAGGCTGCAGAGGAGATGCTAGCTGAGGTATCTCAACACCAGAAAATCCACGTTGTCAGGGTTTACTCTATAAGGGCAGCGTTATCCAAATGAGACATTTCTGTCTGACAGTCAGTTTCAGCCTTGAAAACTAAACTGTTCTAAAGTTTAGGAAGTTCCTAAAGTTTAGAAAAATCTGTTTGTGGGAGGGTGATCAGAAAGAAAACATGAGAACAAGGCTTAAAACAATGAAAACCAGAAATAACAATTACAGGTGAAAGGGAACTTGTCAAGCAGAAAACCCTGGACAATGGTTAAATGATCCATAAAAAGAGCCTAGTGGGAGCTTCCCTAGGGAACCATGACCAAAACCACTGACAGTAAGTGAAAGCTCTGAACTTGCAGAAGACCCCTCTGCTGAGCATCCTCCTTCTTGGAGGAAGTTTTAGTCTGCCAGAAAGGGTGAGCAATGCTGCCAGCTAATGCAGTATGGGGAACTGGAAGGGAAACCGTACACTGCAGAGACAGAATAGCCCTAGAGGAAAGGTTCTACATG
>NW_009259797.1:309923-343671 GCF_000687185.1 Egretta garzetta
CCTGCTGAGATGCTGACTGTTCTTATGGTCTGGTAACTCGTGCACTACATTACTGGGTAGCAAGTCACTGGCACCAAATCACACATGCCGCTATATAACCACTGGGTAGGAAACTCCAACACGAGCACAGTTTAAATCAAAGCCCTATAAACTTTGGATAATATTACTTAGACCTTGAAGCACTCAGCCCTCCGAGGAAAGTGTAAAATACACTTCACGGGGGTTTATAATGGGGCAGACTCACTGTTTTCCATGTAGACGTGTAATCAAATTACTCACAAAAGGACCAAGGTGTTTATGGACAGCTTGATAATTATTTGTGACAGCTTCAGAAACAGAAAGGCAACGGTGCCGTTGCATCTGTGATAGACATTTGAAATCACCATCTTTGTGTACAGCCTTCGATGCTGCAAATGGGTCCTGAAAAATCCAGCTGAGCATTACAGTAATTGCAATTCTATTGGCTTCTATAGAAATAGGATTATCCTAACAGCCAATAAATCAATTTCCTCCTGGAACACTAATGCAATGAGAAGGGGCACCATTTCACCGTTATTTATAGAGCAAACAGCTTTTACACAATTTGCAATACCTATCAGAGTTTTATAGAGTTCATGAGATTTTTCAAGCATGTTGCCGCATAAAACCATCTCTGGCAATAAATTATAGAGGAAAATGGGGAGGGGGGAACCCATAAAGTAATGCAAAATATTTACCACCAGATGGCACGCTGGTACAGGTGCCGCCGTTCTGGCAGGGATGCCTCTCGCAGGCATCGGGGTAGAGGACGCAGCCAAGCTTTAATTCGGTCAGGCCAACCACTTCTGCGAAGCTGCTGCGCTTGTTCTGGAGCGGCAGCTCGTTGTTATTTAGGACAACTGAATCCAGGCAGCCCTGAAAGCCACTCAAGACCTGCGTTGTCCTCTTGTCGGTCAGGCTGCGGACATTATCCACTTGGACCTGGGCGCCGAAGTAGACGGAGCTATCTGTGCTGAGCGTCTGGAAATAGAGGGGGGCTTTGCGGCGCTCCACGTAGCTGTCATCCAGGGACAGGCTTGTGAAATTGCGATTCAGCTCCAGGAAGACCGAATGCCAGCTTCCATCATTAACGGCCCTGCCAGAAATTCCCAGGATTCCCGGGCCACTTCCACAGTCCAACTGGAACCACAGTTTGCCATCAACAATCTGCAGGAGGAAAACAGAAATCAAAGCACTTCAGGCACTCTGCCGTCTTGTAATACGTTCTCTTGGAGAATGTGGAAGCACAGAGGACTTCTAGACAGTCTCTATACAGTGTTAAAGCTGCTCTCCTACAGGACACTAAAATAGCAAAAAGCGGTGCCTTTATCATCAGCAAAAAAAATGTGATAAATATCAGCTTACTTAGAATTTACCCAAAGCCTGCAGGCAAACTGAAAATACAGAAAAATTACAGATGCAGATCACAGGCAAGGACCAGCATGACAGTATGTCTCACTGAACAGGGCATGGACCGGAGGACCATGTTCTGCTCTTGGCCCTGCTGCTGAGCAGTCGTGTCTCTCTGAGCAAGTCCCACCATCCACCTGTGTGCTGCAATTCTGCTGCTGGTGGCTGATGCCACCAAAAGGACAGTGAGGGCAAGGGACCACCTCTGAGTGAGAGGCTTGTGGAAAAGTCAACGGCCACTGCTTTCAGACAGGGATGTTAGGTGCTCGGCTCATGTGCACATCCCCTGCTTCTGTAACCTTTTGGAGCATCTCAGCAAGGTGTGGATCTGCCCCTAAGTATCCTAAGTTCAGTTTCTCCAAGTACAACAGTGAGATTGTGGTTGACCAACAGTTAGTTATTTTCCAAGGATGCTACGCTACCTGCGCTGTGTATACCTCACAGATGACATAAATGGCACTGACTTTTCTTTCCTTCCCCATACTTATGCTGGGTTCATGGCTTTAGAGGGATTGTTAGGATTTCTCACTCTCCCTCTTGTCCCTCACCCACCTGAAGTCCTCATAAAGGGAAAATCTGTGCTAGCCTGCTGGGCCAGGCAAAGTGCAGAGTGAGGGAATGGGTATGAAGTGCTGCTTTCCTGATTAGCAGTTTACCCAAAGATTTTAGGTTTCTCTAACAGATGGCAGGTAAGTTCAAAATGGCTGACAAGGCTGGAAATAATTTCTTATGACACATTAATTAGATTCAAGCTCTCCGAAAGCTCTTGCAATTATTTTACCTTTATGTCATGCTCTAGGAAGTATTTATTTCTGCAAACCCCATCTCAAGACAGTTCTGTCCCATTATTTATCCCCCTGAAAAGTTCAGGTGCTGTGTCGTTTTTCATCCTTCACTGCAGCACACATTGTACTCTCACTGGTTTGTCCATAACACAAACCTACTGCTCTCCCCCAGCAGAGCAGAGTTGCCATAGCTGTCAATGCAAGATCCCCCTTGAGCTCTGGTGACCTGCTAAACTGGCATGGATAATGCAGATGTGAGGATGCTGCGTTGTGTCCATCTGTCTTTGGCCATTTTTGGCTGTTTCTGGTATGAATAGTCATTTAAACATAACGTGTTAGCTAGAGACATCCCTTGGCATGTGTCTGAACTGGTGCTCAAACTCTTCTCTGCCACGCTCTCTGATGTGGCTTGCAGGTAAATGGGAATCTGTTTATCTACAGGAGCAGACTGTGCTGTTGTATTATGATCAGAATTTCATTGTCCTTGGAGGTTCACAAAACTACCTGGAGAAAAGCTAAGGGCAAAATCTTGAGTTCTGATGATCTCCGGACTTCCTTCTCCCTTCCAGAACTCAGTCTCTTGACTGGCTGAATTTGGACTGCGCTGTAACCTCAAGCCAAGTCACACCGGGCAGTTAGGGTGTAAACCACACCACTCCACCACTCTGCGGTTGCTTGGATGGGGTGGGCACAGAGATCCTAAGCAAGAGACAAGCTCCCTATAAATGCCAGCTACCTACTTACTCTGCATGGCATGAGGGGTGTTAGAGGGATACAGATGTAGAAGGAGCCAGAAGAGCAAGAATTAGCCCCTGCTATGGGCAGCGGGTTATTTTTAACTCCTTGACCTGTACGATGTAATGAAACTGAGAAGAAATGTCATCTATGGTTATAATACAACATGCTTGAGGGATGTCTGTTGCTTGGTACTCCTACAGCTCAATCAAAGAAGGCTAATGGATGTATAGAAAAATAAGCCTGGATCATTTTTCATTAAAAAATCTTTTCTTACAGGACTCAAAACTCAGCTGTAAACTACTTCTGTAGATCGAAATTGGGCCTATTAAAGCATCTGCTCAGGAGGAATCTCGGTAAACAAGATGCCCTGATAAACTGAGCTGGTTTCTATCCAGAGGTGGAACAATAGTTTCTTTTCTCCCTGTGCAACAAAATAGCCCACAAACCTTGAAGCTGCTGCTCAGAAAGTGTGGTCTGGCTCAACAGGAATACAAATCAAACAGAAAAATACATGCCAACATATTACACTTTGAAAAACAGCCATCATCGGATAAGCAGCTAACTTGCTTCTTATTCAAAAGGCTTTTTCCTATGGAAACTGTTCTACTGATTGTGTATAATATACATATACCTCCCCTAAGACTACTTATACCCTGAAGGACCTACTGCCTGCATGTCTATTACCCTTACTCACAGAACATGCTTTTCCAATTATCTTTATAAATACAACACCACATATGAGCACCTGGAATAAATATTACACCATTTGTATACAGGAAACGATGATCTAAAAGATTTGCCATTAAAATATGTTTTATATGTCTTTCTCATCCACTTTTATTTCTTTTCACCAGCAGATGATCTGACATACACAGTAAATATATGTTGTCTGAAAGGCTATGTTTCCTTCCTTTTATTAAAAAAGTACTAGTAACCTCCACCTTAGGCTAGAGTGAAAGATGGAAAGGATGGTTCGACGCTTACAGTGCTAGCCTAAGATATGATAGATATGCATGGGAATCCACACTCTGCAACACTCTTCCTCTGGGATCTCAAGCAAGTCATTAGTTTCAGGTCTCCATCAGTAAAAGAGGGATAACGTCATTTCCCTACCTCACACCACTGCTTTACGGATACATACATTAAAGACTGTGACATGCCCAGATACCCCTAGCAATGGGACCATAAAAATACTTTCATTAATCAGATGGTCACAGGCCTTGCTGTAGCAGGGCAGGGAGGAAATATTTGTCCCCTGATGGCCCTGTGCCTCTAGGAGGAGGAGGAGGAAGAGCAGGAGCAGCCTGCGAGGAGCAGGGGCTGCCAAGGCCTCCTGTCCTGCTTCTTTAGGAGGTAAGCTGGCTGGGCAGGGAGGGGAAGGGTCCTCTACTTAACAGGACAAAATGGTGTCTCCATCCACAGAATCACAGAATGGCAGGGATTGGAAGGGACCTTGGGAGATCATCTAGTCCAACTCCCCTGCTAAAGCAGGTTCACCCAGAGCAGGTTGCACAGGACGTCATCCAGGTGGGCTTTGAGCATCTCCAAAGCAGCATGGAGAATTCAACTATGGATCTGTGATTCAGCAATTAATGTCTGGAGTTCCCGTGATTCCCTGTAACCACAGTGATGTCAGGGACACTGTTCAGTCCTCAGACAGGGCTCTTTGATTATAATCTGGACTTTGGTACCAAGAAAAGCTGAACTTCAAGATAATTTCTTACTAAACGAGGTACATTCAAGCAAATAGCACGGAAATCCAATGAAAGGCCAGTGCTGTTCTCCAGGCTCAGCAGTTACCCACACAATAACCTCACTGGGATGACTGGTCTGATTGAGGGTTGGTAGCATCAGACTCGCAGTTCAGGACTGAATGTGTGGAACCACTTTTTTCTCCATCTTTGCAATGTAACACAGCAGAGAGCTTGAGCTACTCCATCTCACAGCAGAGAGATGCAAACCCTGCAACCCCTCACCAATGCAGCCCATGGTGCCCTCTGCTCCAAGATGAAAGCGGAGAGACACTGCTTCATCCTAGCTGGGCAGAAAAGTCCCACCAAGCTTCCGCCCCTCAGAGCTTTCTGGGGTTTACAGTTTTTCTCATTATAGCTACTAGGACAGTGAGGTCAATGCATACTTAAGCATGTATGCTTTTACAGACACAAAATTCCTCACCTGTATAAAATGGGCAAAGAAGTACAAAGAACAGACAAGGCTGATGCAATCTGTTACATTTCAACAGTTTCATTCAATGAGCAAAATGGAGCCAAACACATATTGTAAATTATATTAGAATATTAGCCTGGCTAAGATGTTTGGCTAACATCCATATTTGTGTATCAACATAGGTAATAAAATGATCAAATGGTTCTTCTGAGACCACCTTCGGCTCACACAGTCCATCTGCAGTCACACACCATGGATGCTGCGTGCTGCCTACTAATCTATCTGGGGAAATATTTCGTTAGCCGAATTACATTTCAGGTTCGTTTGTGTAAAACGGGATATTTAATTAAAATATTACTCGTTTCAACTCTAGCCATAACTGGGATCATATCCAAGCTTCAGTCTTATCCAGCATAAGCCATGTAGCAGTAATGCATTAAAATGCGTAATATACACTTAACTAAACCATGCAAAGTTTCACATTAACTGCCTGGACGGAAGAACATATGCTTGACTTTTACCATTTAACAGTTATATTTCTGTTGTGGTGGGAAAGTCTTTCTTTACCATTTTTATTCCTTTAAATCTCACAAAACAAGTTGAATCTCCATTATATTCCTTGAAAAAAACAAGAAATAAATTATAAAATTCTTTTCTGCAATGTCCTTGTAATGCTGTAAGTTGTTAAATCTTACTTTTCGCAGATAGATGCCACATAGGAAAAAGAAAATGGTGATACTGTTCTTGGCACATGTAATCTTTTCAAAGGGAAAAAAAAGGCCATCGACCTGCATCTCATTTTGCTCCAATTGTCTTAAAAGCAAGAGCACACAATGAAAAAAAATGGCCAACCTTTCAAAATCGATGGATGAGTTGCTTTATTAGAAACAGCTGAATAAATAACGCCCTTATTATATTGTATCAACACAGTGTAGCTGGTAGGCTTTCAGCAAAGTAGCAGACAAGCAGTTTGCTCTATGGAATTTATTATTCATCCAAGAAGGACACCGTGTTATGATTATGAAATATTTTCATCCCTGGAGTTATCACAAATGTATGAGCTCCCAAAATTAAGCTGGTCATTTAAACACCGAAAACCATATTTCAGTATTAATTTTTAAATAGACTGCAATGGGGGAGAGTCGCTTCAAAAAAATCAATGCCACTGTATGCCCCAACAGTGGTCGTGTTTTCTACTCATTCTCCCATGGGCTCGTACTATGTGGTTGGTCTGAATTTCTTCCATCTCTGCCTTTTTTTGGAGCTCAGTGTTGGTGCAGAGCCCTGTGGTTCTAATCCAGCAGATACTTAAGTACACGCTTAAAATTAAGGTATGTGAGTAGTTCCAATTGCCTTCAAATACAAGAAGTTAAGCAAGTGATTAAGTGTTTTGCTGGAGTGATGCCAGAGTGCTCAGAAGAGCACAGGATCCCATCCTTTATCCTCTATTTGGAAAGCTTCTCCTCATGTTTAATTTAATTGAAAGCAATGCTCAAATGATAACAACTTCACATTTATAGACCTCTAATTAATCTACTTAATGGCCTCATTTCTGAGAGCTTCCCTATCTCATAACATACATACCTGGTTAAAAAAAAAAAAGAAAAAACCAAACCCAAACTAAAAAGGCCTTACCTCTGGTTTACAAATGAAGAAACATATGCTTAGAAAGTCTAAGGGTAACTTGCTCGAAAGCATCTCAGGGATCCCCAAAGTACAGTTTATGAGTCAGCTGCCACCCCTGAAGAGACCTGCTACGGCTACATCCCTGGAGCACAATGCCATTTGCCTGCAATAGAGCACTTTTGTGAGACCTTAGAGTCTGATGTTCCTCGGCTAAATGACCTTCACAAACAAAAATCTATCAATTCCTGATCTTCTGAGTGATGCCATTTATTCAAAAAATATGCTGAATGTATTCCTTTACTTTTTTTTTAAGCCCAATGCTTATAGAGGCCAAGGGACAGTCCCGGGAAAAGGATGTACCCACTGCAACAGCAAATCCTGCCCTACCAAAAAGCCAAGAATAAGGCTCTGGGAAGGGAATTCCTTGTGTCCTTCCCTGACAGGTGCATGGGAGAAAGTGGAGCCCTTGAATCCATAACACTGTGTAGTTATATTTATAGTGTGTGTGTATATATATATATATATATAGTCTAACCCTAGACCTCTCCCATCAGACATGTGAAGCAGCTGCTGTGTCTGAAGCTCTCTACTAAGTGCCACATAAGATGGGTTGAGAGCTGGATATCCTTTCTTAGAGTTAGGAAGCAAACAAGACGATGACCTGGAGGTTGGCCTGAGATGGGAGCAGAATAGCCACAGCTCTTGTTGCTGCTCCTTCTAGTAGTATTTTTCCCTCCCAGTATCTTTCAAAGCAAAATGCTTAGATGATTGTGTGAAGCAGTGACTGAAAACACGTAATTCCTACCTCACCACTAAAAACTCAACCCAGGTAACTGCAATGAGTGGTTCTCAATTTTTTGTAATAGCATGCATTTTCCTCCTTTGGCGGCAAAATCTCCCAGCTTCAACTGTGATTTCCACTCATTTCCACTATGACCTGGCCTGCTGGACTCCTAAATCATGATAGTTTTATACACTAAACTCCAACAAAATAAATTATTCTATCATCGTTCTAGCTCTTTTTCAGTCTGTCTCTGTATCACCTCCTATTGTTTCCAAGTGGCACATTTTACGAGGGCCATTTGTTTTTTTCCAAGCATTTTTCAAAACTACAACCTTGCAAACGTTCTTTACTGATATATGTGAAGAGCAACCACGATGAAGGTCTTCAAGCCTGCAATTTTGGGCTTTTTTGAAGAAAAAAATATACTGAAAAGTTCAAACTGTGCACTTCTATGTCTCAAAGCAGAGCTTAATTGTCTTGTACAAATCTGAATGATGCTGAGAGTCCCCAGCAAATGACAGACAGTACTGCTGCTCATGAAATATTTCAGTCTAACAGCTATAAAATTATTTCTTGCCCATTAATAACTCATCTAGCCATCTTAACATTACTTAAGCATTCAGCCAAAAGAACTCTAAAGATTGCAAATACAGACACGAAAGGCTCTGTGCCATTTCTCTCACTGCTGAATTATAGGATGTGGCCGAGTTACAAAAGTCAATGTCTTCATTTTGTACCTTAGAGGCTCTAGCAGAAACACATGCAGGCTCTTGGATGAGCCTAGCACTCCCTGTCCATCCAGTTGATATTTCCCATTCCACAGAAACCCAACAAAGAACAAAAATGCATGGAGAGCTTATCAATTAAATTATGATTGGATATCAATCTCCAGCTACCCCATGCCTCTCTCAACAAATAACCTTAGTTCACAGAGTGCCGAAATCTTCACATTCAGTAGGAGACACGTTCTAGGCAGTTGGTTTCTGGAATTAACTCGACAGCAGTGAGGGTGTATCCTCAAACCACAGGCATGGACACAGAGGAAGAACAGTTATTTTAGCATGCATCGTTTTGACTATATGGTCATATAAATGCCCAAATCTTACATCTCATGTGGACTGGGTCCTGCATGCAGACACACATAATGTTTTTATAATGAACAGCACCCAGTGGAGCATTTTCCAAGCAAGGTACCACTAACAAGCTGCTTTTCTTATTGTTGTTGTTGCTGCCACTGTCAAAATTGTTGGTTTTCCCTGTTAGCATGAAACAGATCAAACTTCATCTTCTCAATCTACTGCTGAAATGAGAACAGCATTCCCCAAATAAAGAGCCAACAGAAAACATATAATCAAGAAAAACAACTGCAGAAAAGATAAGTTATTTTAATTACCTTCAGAATTATACAGGGATTCGCTCTGGTGTACATTATGATCCCATTGCTTTGCAGGGTTCGCAGACGGAGAGCCAACTTGAATTCCTCTTTCTTGCTATTTTCAGAAACCCGGTATTTAATGTAGCTATTCCCAGCAAAGCTAAGGGAAGTGTGGCCTGAAATAACCATTTTGAAAAGACAGATGTTCTTTTAGTGACACATTAAATAATTCCTCAACTGTCAAGTTAATTAAAGAATTTATAGCGCTAATGAGAATGTGTAGGAAGAAATAAATAAAATCCAACTTTGATGGGAAAAAAAGCTGGCACCTACTACAAAAACATACTGTGGGTTTTTTTGAAATTATTTTTCAGGGGGTGGAGGAAAGCACTGTTTCTCCATACTTATAAAAAAAAGAGAAGTTTCTCCAAGCATTCAGTATTTTTAATGTTATACACATCCTATGTGACCTCACTCATAACAGAGGAAGTCAAAGATGACCATGCCTGTACGTCAGGCAGTTGAGTTACGGGTATAAAGTTAGGTGTGGGCAGATGCCAGTCAAACCCTTGCAATGAGTTTCCCGCAACCACTGCTCAGGACCACAGTGATATTGCTCAGTATCTGCTGTGTTTTCATCAGGGAAATAGCACATGTCCTCTGTCATGCAGCCTTGGATTCACTGAAGTCAACAGAAAGCTCCACTTCACAGGCTTTCCACCAGGTTCTTTGTATCCCAGGGAACCACACAGCTGCAGAGAACTAACAAATGTCCTCAAACTTTCTTCTTGGGATGGTGTAGTGTTTTCATTAATAAAGACTGGAATTTTAATAATCTAAATCATAAGCAGAAATGTTAAGAGCTTTGCCCATGGCAGGAGAACATCTGGCGTAACAGTCTCTAGGAAAAGTCCTTTTTTCTCAGTAGCCTGTTTTACTGGTCTGGATTCAACCACATCAGTGGGAATTTCCCAATGGAAACTGGATCACGGTCCTCACACAAGGCCATAGCTATAAAGAGAAGTATTTTACCAGGCTTATAAACAGATGTGCTAAATGCCAGTGCTGAGGAGGGTTAAGTGGTACCTCTTCTGTTGACTTCAGTGGCACCTCTACCTAAAATATGAGAATGGCAGCACTTTGTTGTTCAAGTATATCCCCCTCTACAGCTGTGACATGCACCTGAGCATTCGCCAAGTTTCCCTGGTGGGCACTGGCAGATGAACGGTCTCCGGTTAGCTTCATACCCCACACACTGCATGTCCCCTGGGCACGGCTTCTCCAGACATGGATCGTTAGACCCTGGGCAGAGTCCTCCTGCAATAAGTTAAAATACTGTCAGGGATACACACTGTAAAGCATGATCTGAAGTGATACAAGAGTAATGAAAGACAATTATTGATCTCACACTTCAGTACAAGCGAAGAATGGCTTAATAATAATAAAAAACAACAAAAAAACCACCTCCACAGAAAAGACATCCTTCAGACAAGTACATAGCAAACCTGTTATGGTTCTTCGAAGGCTGCCCTAAACCCCATGGCAATGTATTATAAAAAACAACTATTATGAGCAGTAACTGGTTTATAATTGGTGTTGTGACTCTCAGGCTACTCATTTTCTCACAAAACCTCCTGCACAGGGCATTTACAGACATGAGAAAACAAATGACTTGAAGCTACGCTCTCCTTTTGCCCCGGAAGACCCATGAGAAGCAAATTTAAGGAGATAGAGTTCCCCAGGAGACAAAATAAGAAAAAGCCATTCCTGGACTACAGAGTTACAGCTGCAGTAGCACAGGACACGCTGCCAGCCTGATCATATAGCATAGGCAAACTTGCCCTGTCCCCGTGTTCCTCCTGACACTTCTGAGATCTCACATCCTATAGTGCCCCTTGCCTAGGCTGCCAAAACCTATCCTCCTTTCTTCTGGTTGTGACTACGCAAGTCCCGTTGCCTCTGGAACCGCATATGTTCAGGGGCAAGAGGGGTGGCGGGGAAAGTGGATTGCTTGTTCTGGACATTAAGAACTCAAAGTGAAGAAATTTTGAAAATCAAAAATAAATTGACTGTATTTCTTGACATTACCTAATTGAAGAAAGAAACAGCTTAATATTCTAAGTAGCCAGTTGCAATTTATAATTATAAATTGGGCAAAACATTCATGTCATTTTGTATTTGGGGAAGAGCATAATTTGGATAAAATTATTTTTAATGCTTCTGTCAACTCTTTCCTAAAAATCTTTTAGAAGTATGGAATCTAATCTTGCCCAAGGATGGGTAAATTTGAAACTACTACTGACTTCTTAAGGGAAGTAATCTGGAGGGACAGATGAATACTGAGTTTTAAATTTGCTTAAAATACTTGTTCGACACAATTACAGTAAGGTTCTTCAAAACCTCCTAAATACTTAACATCTATCCAGCTGAGCATGTCAAGGGCTTATTTTAATGCCTGTCAGTGTCAAAGGAACTTCTTGCATTCCATGGCGTTTGGCTACAACTTCTACATAGCTCTTAAAAGTGTCTAAATAAATCTGTTTTGATTGCCCTAATCTTAAAAGATTTGCAAACACCGGCTACAATAATGCAAACCGTGATACGCCTATTGCTGCTTAATGTATGAATTCTCAGGAAGACACAACTTCCACATCAGTTAGCCTTTTCCTGGTTTCAAGAAGTAGTTGCAGGGTCAGCTTATACCTTTGGACATCTCTGTGTGGCTGCTATGAAACCATTTACTTAATACAGGCAGGTGATGATTTTAACAGTAAAATGTCAGCACCTTCCTACCCATCACTTTCTGAATATTGACAGTTCTTGTTTATTGCAAGACCCTTATCATATTAAAAAACCACTTTTTTTTGAGCATATGTATTTTATTTACAATTTATAACGGAATAAATCAACCTGTCATATAGTATATCTCTGAAAGTAATGAAAGAAAGACCCTTATTGCTCTCACACTTTAGTATAAGCCAAGCAGGACTCATAGTGAGCATAGCTGAAATTACCTGGCACTGTAAGTATTTTCTGGAAAAAGAAAAATTACTACCGTAGGTTTCAAAGTGGACATGGGCTGACTACAAATATGGCAATAACTGTAAATGTCTTGCTTGATGTACAGCACAGTCAATTTAATCTTTAACATCCTCCCCTCCTTTGTCAAACATTTGTTTGAGAGGTCTATGCAGTAAACGATTTACAGTACTGCCTGTAGCACTGTTAGAAAATGATGCATGGTAATCTTTATTAATCACTTTAGTAGGTAACATTAACAGGAATAACAGCTGCAATATACAGTCACACTTTAAGTCTTACGGAATCAAGAAACAAATGTCACTTAATAGGGTTCTGCATTGCAGAACACTGTTTAAAGGTAAGGTCTGCAGAATTTAACAGAGAATATGATGTTTGCTATAGGTTGTTTTTTTTTTTTTAGAAAAAAACCCCACATTCTTTGGAATTCAATGGCAAGCAACCATTATTTCTGAAGTTATAACAGGTGGTTAAATATTCTATAGGCTGCCTTGTATTTTCTACTTGGTTCTTTCAGCTATTTTAATTCATTCTTATGTGACAAATACACAGCATTCTGCTGTACGCAGAGTATATCTCTTCTCTGAACACACTTAAACCTTTTGTGAGGCTGTAATTCAAGGGAGCCTCTGTGGAGCTGGCAGACAAGTCATTTGGACAAAAGCCCCACAGCCCGTCAGTGTGCAGCAGAAGGGGGCACTGAAATTTCCAAACGTGGCTCCGCAAATTTTCATATCCCCTAACCCATGACTGTATCTTTGACGTGAAGCAATAAAGCAATAGCTTACTTTGTTATCCATCTCTGACAGTTTTTTTAGCTGATTCAAACTTTGATTTGTACTTCGGATTCATCCTTCGACAGTCAAAATATATATGGGAAGGATCTAACGTATTTAGTGCAGCTGTGGAGATGCACTAAAGGACTGCTTATCCTGGCAGGCCAAGAATAGTTCTTCCAGTAAACTACAAGAAAATCAACTTTTTATTCATCCTGCTGCAGCAGGATTTCATAGCTGTCACAAAAGTTTTAAAATATTCAGACTTGGGAGACGAAATGCTCTATGCCTGTCTGTATGGTTATAAGTACATAAGCTACAAATCTGCATTATTGCATTGCCCGAGCTAACACACATTTTCAGGCTGATTTCACAACTACGCAGAGAAAAATTGTGAAATCGTTCGAGGTTACGTTGTCCACATCAAAGATTTACAGCCTGAGTTTAAATAAAATTATTCTAATGTTGCATTTCCACTCCAAAGAACAGTCTATTTACCATCCAATAAGAGATTCAAGAAATATGGATTTGAATTGATCTTCTTTTTTTTTTCTGTAGGCAAGTCAGTCAATCCACAGCATTCTCTTGAAACTCGCATAAGTATTAATAAAGCTGTTCAATACAAGGTATCACAGAGACACATGAGCTAGCGTCAAACCAGCGCATGGCAGGAAAAGGTGGAACAGCCTCACTTGATTTTGACAGATCATCTTCAGTAAGTGATAGATAACAATTCACGCTCGCCCTGATTCTACACTCAAGCCCCTACCTGATGCTTCAGCTCTTCCATGTATTATACTAGACTATGTATTCTCAGCATAGGCCTTAAAATGGGGCATATTCACAGGGAGAAACATCTCTCCTTACCCAAGTGCAATGTTAAAAGGGTTACAGACAAATCAAATCTATCAAATTTATCTGCAGTTCTTTCTTCCCAAGCACAGGCAGGACAACTTCTTCTTCAGTCTTCCTGGCTACCTTGCCAGGACAACTCGAGGCTCCTGAATATGTGTGTGCTTCCTGAAAATGGGAAAAGTAGTGTTGTACACATAGGAATTGGGTGCCTGATGCCTAACCCTGCAAAACACCCAGGACTCTTTAAGAGGCAGTGTGTGCTCTGTGGAGCTGAGGACACAAACCACCTCTGAAGATTAGACCCTGTATTAATAGCAGATCATCACAGTCTATGATTTCCTTTTGTCAGAACATTCACAAAATGCTAGAAGTGGCTCCATAAAGCCTGAATTGCCCGGTTTCATGAGAAAGTGGTCCAAGACTGCTATTCACTTGATTAAATAACGTGGTTGTGAGTGTCTGCACTTTCACTGAACACTTCTGGGTCTATTAGAAAAATTCTTTCGAACTATTAAGCCAGAACCACATTAAACACTTGAAATGGAATTCGTCTCATCTAACTTTAGGGCATGATTCATCTGACTGATTTTAGACATCTAGGGAGAGATGTATCACATCATTAAAAATACCTCATTCTTTCCACTGTCTGCAAATGGGGCCTGGAGTGACCAGCTCAGATGTAGATATATACCCACATTTGTCAAGATGATTTCAATCCAGCCCCCTCCCATAAACATATTAATGTAACCTCACTTCTGTAAGATTATAATGCAGAACAACTCTATAGCAAAATAGTCCCAACAAAACCTGCTTCTCCCCTGTATCTTTGTCTCAACACAAAAGAATTACTTTGCATCATGAAAAAATAAAAGTAGGGAATAGATTTTTGCTTCTGACAAATGAGAATGTCATGAGAACTATTTTACACACAGATATTTATTCTGGTCCTCCTATCTTTATTTCCCATAAGCTCCGACAGATGTTTGCATACCTCACGCCATGGGATGGGAGACTGGCGACTGCGTAGCCCCTATGGCCACATGGAAACAAACCCCGGGTTGTTACAGTATTTTTCATACAAACACAAGCAGATGAGCCAGAAATCTGAGGAGATGGTCTGTTATTGGAAAACTCTTTAGTTCAATTTTATTGATTTTAAAGGCTTAGATTGATGCACCTGAACTTTCGAACTTATCCTTCCAGAACTGAGCTGCTGAAGCTCCAAAGTTCACCCGCTGCCTGCTTTACAGTCTCGCTGCATTCTCCTGTTAGGTAACTCCGTTTGCTCACAGAGGTAATCTAGGTAAGTTATGCACAGCTGGCATGCATAAATTGTGCATATCTGTGACATCTGCCAGTGGGAAAAACACTCCAAGTATGATACATATTTCAAGAACGAGTGAATTAGTTCAAACTCAAGCTTTCTGGGTCATAATTGAATCAGATCTCTGGAAACATATGCAATATTTTAATGGCTTTGTCATAAGTCAAGCTATTAATATTTACTGGACTGGATCATGAAACTACCCTAGTAACAAAGGAAGTATAATACTTTTATTATACTGATAATATCTTGCTAATGCTGTCTTGTTAAACAAGCCAAAAAGATTTATTCTAGTATTTTGTGCTCTTTTCCCTGACTTGCTGCATTTATGTGCAAGCACAAGAACTATTGATCAAACAAGTATTTGCATTTTTCTAACTCTTTTATTATGCCTAGTCTTAGGCTTCGTGAAAGCAGAATTATACATGCATTCTCTAACTGATAGACCCTCAGAAGTCTGTGTGACCTCCTATGTGATAACATACAGTGTGTGTCTGTGTATTTACCTAAATGCCAAGATATTTCTTGTGGTTCTTTTAATTAAAAACAGTAGAAGAGGCTGAAGCATTAACTAATGCGGAGAAAAGCAAAGCATGGATTTTTTTCACTTCCCACTAAGATCTCTTCTCCCTGTGCAAGTAGGAGGCGCCGAGCCTGTCAACCCCTGGTAGCTATACTTAAATCACCAGCTCTGGACACTTGGTACAGGCTGTATGATGGACTGGACATGCACAACCCCTCCCCAAGGCTTGTGCCTGGCCCACGGGAAGTCAGCACATAGTAGCCCAAACGGGAGCTGTGGGAAGCTCTCCAGCTTCCCAGATGGACCAGGACAAGCTCCCTGTTGCAACTGTTCGCCTACAGCAATCTTCAAGGCTATGATCAATGGTCCAGAGGCTAGGGACCATGGATGGTCTGCAAAACCACGCTGCTTCTCCGTCAGCCTGCCATGGATTTTGAGGATTGACTAGCACATGACAGAAAAATTTCGAAATCGCTGTCCTAGCTGAATTTTTGTGCTTCCAGTGCAAACTTGCTGTGCAGAGAGGAAAAGGGAGAGAGCTGCTGGATCAGAACTGTACTGCATTGCAAAGTCTTTTTTCTAGAGCTAAAGTAAGGGATTATGAGGCAGGTCCACTTACTATTAGTATCTGAAGGGAATACTACATTATTATTGATGTTAATAAGTAGTGAAATGAAATTACAAACAGTGAAAATTTTGGCTGCCAGGAAACCAATTTCTGACAGCGAGGGCTATCACTATCCCCATGGAGATGAGGATTTGTGATTTCTTAGTATAAAAGTGAGACAAAGCTATGACTTAGAGAATATAAAAGTGTTTTTCAGACAGCGCTCCTGCACTGGCTCCTGGACTCACCTGGAGGGTATGGCAGCATTGTCCCTTTTAAACCTGTGAAAATCCTTTATTTCAGAACCTTTCATGTGTAACAAAACGCCAACTATTTTTACAATAGATATATCTGTTTGAAACTTACAACACTATTACTTAAAAATTGACCAGGTAGTCTGCTCTTGAATGAAACACATGAAAATTCCTCAGATACAGAATTCTGATATTTTTACAGAACTGAAATTCTATAGCATTAGCATTCCCATGCTGCTGGAGACAATGATTTCTGGTTAAGTCTTATGCAGTTTATGCCTATTTTCTTCCTCACTGAAGTCAATGGTAAGAAATGAAGTCCTGCTGATTGCTGTAGAAACAGAGGTTGGTTACTGAGAGACATGGCTGCTGAATTCTTGTACTGCTCTGTGTGTGTATGTGTGCATATGTGTTTAAGATGAGGGGGACTTAGATGTATTGATTTTACAGCAGCTTTTTTCTCCGCTCTTAAATGAAGTGGAATGAGGAACAAATAGCCTGGCAAACAAAAGAAACAGAACTATTATTATAACTGCCTGAGGTTTTATACTCCAAGTGCAGAATCACCAGGAAGATTGGCTCTTGAGTCTATTTGTCATATATGCCCGTGTGAAATCTCTGCCAAAACGCGGAGCAGCCTGAAACCCAGCCAGAAACCTACCCTGCCACCTACTGCAGCATTAAAGGTCAGGAATAGTGCTTGCTTGCAGTTATTTAATAAAATACTTCATTGGTTTCCACGCCTCTCTGCAAAAATGGGACTGGAAAAGGCCTTTCCACCTGCACTGCTTAGGTCAGGGGTCCTTTTCCTTGGAGAGTGCTGGTGCATCACTGTGGACCAGGCTGTTCTGCTACGGTCACACTCCAGGTTTATTCCAGTGGTGGCACGGACTGGGTGGGAAACCACATCCCTCCCTCTCCTCTCCCTCCCTCTCCCCTGTCCTCCCCTCCCCTGGATGTTGGTTGATGGCTCTGATTATGGAGCCTCCAGGAAAGCCGTCTTTGTCGTAAGAGGCCAAAGTTCATCAACTTCCATTTACATCAGTAAACACGAACAATTCTTCCTGAGCCTGAGAAATCAATTCCCACAATACATCAGCCAGTCGTGCTTTAACGGACTGAATTGAAATGCCCCTTCTAATCTGCATCAGAGGAATAAAACTGATCCTATCGCATAATGTGTAAAGATGGGAGGGGAAGAGGGAACGGTACTCACCATTGCACATGCAGCGCACATTCCTGTAAAAGCGGGGGCACACAAAACTAATTCGTGCTGTGCTATAGGTCATCAGGGAATGTGAATCAATAGATAGACTTTGCTCACAGTGTTGCTCCTGACAATCCAGTCCAGAGCAATTCTTCTCCAAGATAGCAGAAATACGAATCACATTTTCCAAGTGTCTCCTTGCATTGGTAAGCTTCTGAATCAAATAGGCAGGCTTATAGAAACCACCATTGTGCATCTGAACTGCAAACAGCATGTCAAGCTGATTGCTGCCTGCCACTGGCTGAATACTGATGATGTTCAGGCTGTCTTGTTTTTGAGAGAGCACAGCGTTTCGCAAGGTACGCCTGAACCCGTGCATGTGAAGGCCCACAAAGTCTTCCGGAGAAACGTTCTCAAAACGGATGGTGACTGTGTTCTGCAGCATTTCTTGTAGCAATTGCTCAACGTGGACCACAACATCGATGGGTACCTGGAACCGGCCATCGCTGACAGAGACATTCAGGACATACTTGCCATTATCAAGCCCTCCGAGGGCAATGATCTTCCCATCATGGTTGTTGACCTTGAACAAACTTTTCTGCTCTGATTTTAGTGTGTATGTGAGGACATCGTACACATCCTGATCTGTGGCATGAATTTTCCCAATGACTCCCCCAGGAAAATCATCTTCCATGGTGACAATAAAAATCTCCAGTGGAATGGCAGTCGGTTTGTGAATGCTCTCTTCAATAACCCTCACCTGAATGTAGGTGTGGGAAACCTGCTGAGGCTTCCCAGAGTCTTTTGCCTAATGTAATTTAGAAAAAATAAAAAAAATAAAAACAAAAATAAAACACATATATAACACAGCCAGCAACCATAACTTGTTGCTGTATATATATTTTCACAGCATCAGTAATTCTGAAGACCTCTCAAAAGAACTTCCCAAATGCATTTGCAAAATACGTATGTAAAGAAACGTCTCAGCCATTTCTAGCAGTGGAACTTACAAAGTCTTTAGGGAAGCACAGATATCTCATCTAAGTGGATTGCAGAGAGAAATGTGTCAGCAGAACGTCTCATTACTCAAACTGAAATGTTCCCAGGATCCCACAGCTATCACTTGTCCTCTTCACAACAGAGCCATTTGAATGTGGTATATTCTGCACCAAATGGAGTTTGGGCTCACTTCTACCCTGGCAAAGAGACTGAAGCCCGGTGAAATACCAGCATCAGTTTCTGCATTGCTTGGTGTGCTCCAAAGTGCTTCAGATCCTGATAAGTTTGTGTGGATGTGAGGGAGTTTGGAGTTTTTCTATAGCACTCTGTACTATTTTACCTGAAGCAGGTAAGAAACAGGCTTGAAATAAGTAAAATTTATCACCCTCCAAAAATGAAATAGAGTGCTTGTGCTGTTACTAACGATAAGATATGAGAACAGCACTGCACTTGGACAGATGACTGCATGACCCAGGGCACATATGATAGCATCATTTGCACTTTTTATAGAGAGTAAAAGAGCAAGTATGACAAAAAACCCAAGGCCATCTTGTCAGAAAGGTGTGCAAAGTTGAATCAGTGTCTTTTCCTGCACTAAGAAAAATGTTTCATTGAAGTCACTATTAAGATATACTGCTCCACACTTTTATTTGCTCCACAGAACAGAAGACTAAAATACCACTGGGCAGAGATGTAGCACACATTCAGTGGTCTTCGTATTTGGATATGGGGAGGAAAATTTACAAGGTGAAGAAAAAAAAGATAGGATCGCAATAGTAATATGGACATTACTAGGAAAGGATTGGTAGCTAAAACACTCTAAATATTCATTCACCCTCACTCCTAAAAGGGCTGGGTGGAGTATTTAAGAAAAAAAATGATGTATATACACACACACATACATACGTACATGCACAGAGATTACGTCCCTTTCCACTTTCAATTTTAACATTGTTTTTTAATAAACATAACATAGAGAAGGAACATGATGGTGGAAGAAGAAAGCAGCACTCTGGCACGTATGAACGGAAAGAAACATTTTTATGGTTTATACATAACAGGAAACTATAAAATATGTTTTCACTGGAGAAATCCCTAAAGAAAATAATACTCAGAGGAATTAGGCCTCCACAACTGAACAGCATGGTTTTCTGAACAAGATGGTGCATCTCAGACATTGTGGTCTGTCTAATATTTCATTTATATGACATACGTGGACCTATACAGCTAGAGGATGCTGCTTAAATTTAATTCTAATATCCAATTTTGGCTCTACTGGAAGTTTGCCTAGCAAATTGCCGTGAAAACAGAACATTTTAGGACGAAGGCATGGTAAGACTGAAAGGTGAGGGGTTTTTATTTTCCTACAAGGCTCAAAAAATGGGTCACAGCAATATTAAATGGCAAACTCTTAAAACATTGCTTTGATTTGAACTATTAGCATCAGAATTTAGATTTTTTGAATTGCAGACTGAGGATGCTACTGCTACAAACAGCATTAAGTGTGCTTGTGAAGGAGCATACAGGCTGTATTTAGAGAAATCAAGCCCAGTAAAGCAAGTGGAGGAAGGCTGCGTTTCAGACTTAGATTAGAGGACCATGTCCCATTTCAATGAAGAGGTGTAGTTCATTCCCTAGACTTGCATATTTACTGAACCCTACTACATTTTCTCTGGCAGGCCTGAGAACTGTGGAGAAATTACTTTTGGATTTACAGTTTTTTTGCAATCAGAATTGCCCTGGATACAAAGTTCCAAACAATGACTCTAAAGCTAAGTTTGAGCTGGACTTCTATTGC
Source organism: Egretta garzetta (assembly GCF_000687185.1). Lineage (NCBI taxonomy): Eukaryota > Metazoa > Chordata > Aves > Pelecaniformes > Ardeidae > Egretta > Egretta garzetta. The sequence continues at coordinate 330,208 of NW_009259797.1, forward strand.
ACGCCTTACTTTCACATTCTTTAAAAGCTAAGTTGACCTTGGAAATGTGATTTCATGAATTCTTGGTAGGCTTCCAAAAATTTATGATTAAATTTATGACTTAAAAGCAGAAGTGATTTTCCTTCCTAGAACAATATTTTGCTGTCACTTGTTCTGTGGTGTATTTATATGTACATAATACATTTTTGCTTATTTTCCTCACTTAGCTACAGAAAAAAAAAAGATGAAAATCTTAAATCATAACTGTTGCTGCTCGGAAAATCCATTTCACAGAGAGGAAATTGAAAAGGTGGCTGGCTACCTATTTATATTTATATGAAATTAGGTTTAAGGAAATCAAAGGAAATATACCATACCGTGTGCACTTGTAAACTGGAATGCATGGTATTTAATCATAGAATACAGTCAATTAAAAGCAACCCATACAGGCAATGTACAGATGACCTACCACTATGAGGGTTTTTGTTTCTGTGCAGATGCAAAAATCAAGCCATACCTGCACGCAGAGAACATATTCGGTTGCAACCATGTGCTTGAAGATGACTGCAGACCTCAAGACACCATGAGGGTCCAGCGTAAACTCCTCCTCTTCATTGCCAGTGAGGATGGTGAAGGTAAAAGGGGGGCCATTGTGAAAAGAGTCTTTGTCTGTCACTACCAGCTGCAAAATGCTTGTGCCCACTGGTTTATTTTCCTTTACACATATACACAGCGTATAAAGAAAAGGATTAAAAGGATACATATCACAATCACAAACCACCACATAATGCTATCTAGAATATTCAGCTGAATGCTCTTTGCCCAGGACAGCATTTCACGAGCTGCATTAATTTGGTGCCGCTTACACCTCATGGACCAGTAGCAGAGATGGAAGCACCCACCACATCCCCAGGGACCGATGAGCTCTGCCTGATGTTGGGTCTGACCAGGACTGACTAACCACTAAGACTCACATCCTCAGCAAGGTGCAAAGGAGTGTGAACTCAGCAAGGTGTGAAGAAGTGCGAACTCATCCCAGCTCAGACTTTTTGAGGCCAGAATTCAACTTCTGGTGCAACAGGGATGACCGGTAAAATGTGTGACAGATGCTGAGGTTAAAGAGCCTCACCAAACACAAACTTAGCAAAAGGTTAAGATGTGTTTATACTTTCCTTTAAGTAAGATCACTGGACATACATCTTTGGCATCAAAAGCTACTTAGCTGAAACCAAATGCTTTTGTATTTTAAAAGTCAGAGAAGTTTTGGATGTGCAGGATAAACTTACTTGAATCACAGCTGTATAGTTAGCTGGAGTAAATACAGGGCTATTATCATTCACATCTGAAATGTCCACGTTGACCGTCACAGATGAAGACAAAGGCGGGGTGCCGCTGTCTCTTGCCTGGATAACTAATGAATAACCAGATATCTGCAAAAAGGTGAAAACATTAAATCATCGTGAAAGCGGTCCTAAATTTTAAGTCATGTTCTTTACACCCAGTGCACCACCTACCATATTCTAAGGAAAGCAGTTTGGCCTCATTACCTTCCCTGCCCTTAGCATAACATTATCCTGTTTATTGCCACACTGTGTCCCAACTTTTATTTTATCAGGCTATCAATAAATGTAACAGTTTCACTGTATTAAAATAACTGTATCAGATAATGCATTCCTGAAAGAAAGAGGCAGACAAAAAATAAACCATGGATAATATCCAAAATCAGCCATTTCTACTGTAATTAACATTTTCATCTCTCCTAGGTGCCAGCTGGGATATGTGACCTGATTTTATTTATCTTATGGTCGGTTTCCAGGATATTATATAAATTTTCCAGGATATTATATAAATTACTTATTAAAGCCAACCTCAGTTTGACACACAGTGTTTCTAACATGGTGATGGAAAACCAAGAAAAAGTTCACAGACAGTTGGCTTAAATACACCGGAAAACATTTGGGACTACTAGGGACAACACAGCCTCTGTAGCAACATGACTATTATCCACCATTCAGTAGAAGATACAGGTTTTTTACGCATACTTGTTTGCAACAGCGACAAACTACTCAGCAGGGTGTGGGCAGCTCAGTGCATCACCCGTGGGCCCTCTACGCTCCTATGTGCCCATGCATGAGGTGTGAGTGTGTGACAATTTGCAAAAGCTCTGTCTGCGCAAAGCTCATGGATGGCAGTTCGGTTTTATGAATGGCATCCTTAAGTCAGCCTCCTTACATCTTATGACTGCTTTTCACTGTATATCCTTCCACGCTCCCCAGGGAGAGCTGCTGACACGCCTGCCCGTGGATCCTGCTATGGGGAAGCAAAGGGCAAAATGCGTGCTAGATAAAACACCCCGCTCCAGCCTCCCAGTGCGGGGCTGGAAAGGGGAAAAATACACGCCTACAGAAGGGAACGATGTAATGTTAAAGGGGCTTTTCTGGGGTGAGAGGAAATCCAACGCCATCTGAAAAATAAAAGGCATTTGGGCAGGAGGGAATAGTACACACTAAGTGTATGAAACAAGGGGGCTCTTCTAGGATGCGGGACCAAGCTAAAGAAAAAGGTAACAGTTTTTTGGAGGGGCTATATGGAGGAGAAAGACTGCGATTTGGTGGGGGGGTAGTGGCAGAGGAGGGAGGAAGAATCCTGAACTATGGAAAGTCAAGAAACTGAGGCAGAGAATGAATCTCTTTTCTTTCCCTTTTGAGCTGTAATTTCTACTGCTAGCTGAAGTCAAGATTGACAGTTTTGTGGGGTCTTTCACAAATTTGGGGCAGGTTTGCTTTCATTTCCATGCATCCCAGAATGGTAGGTGGCAAAAGTCATGGTTTCTATGTGATTACAGCTCTGGAAATGAGTTTTCCTAAACCACTGAAACCTGGGAGTCAGCACTGCCTTTGGGGATCTACAGCAGATGGGGCATCATGTATCATTTTCCCTGAAGGGGTCAGAAACACCTGTGTCTAGGAAATGTGCCAAGGAAGCAAAGAAAAAGACAGTATCACAGCTTATTTTAACTGAGGGAAACTTTGGAAAATGCAGATCTAACAGGGCTGGCATTAAAAATGCACATGCTGGTGAGGGTGAATGTGTGCATCTGAATGCAGATGTACATGAGCACACTTCAGAAAATAAATAAAATCATATTAAGGAATTAAGCCTGTGCCATTTAAGAGAAATTACAGCAAATTTGTAACATGCACAGCCATTGTTACTTCCCTGTCCTCGACAGTCTGTGGTAAAGTCATTCTGCCGCCAAACACTGACAATTTAATCCTGCCTTTGTGATAATACAGAAAGGGTATTTGCCACTGTTTTAAGCAGTAGTCCTGCTTCCAGTAGAGAGCTTTTCCAGCTGAGCCTATATCCTGAGGATAGCAATCAGCTTCCCCAGTTTTGTGGATGCATTGCTCAGAGGCAGAAGGCATGGATTTCTTGCAAGACTTCCGAAGCCATGCAGCATTCTCCTGCCCTGCTAGCAGCAGAGGCAACTGTATTTGTTTGTTGTTTTTTTTTTTTCTTTTTTCCAAAAGCTGCTAATTGCTAGCTATAGCAAAACGGTGATGAATCACCCTGAATGAATAATCTAGTGGGCAAACAAAGCAGCAGAATCTGTTTAATGAAGTACCCTCTCACTTTTGGTACAGCCTGGCCACTTCATAACATCACCTCCCCAGTGACGCTGTGCAGAGTGCTAATTAATGGCTGAGGCCTCAGCTTGGTGCTCAGTGCCACAACCTGGAGTATGTTGTAATCACTGCGTTGCACACACCGCTGCACGTGTGTGCTTGCACGCTCAGGAGGGAGGAGGCAGCTCATTAACACAGCAACAGCTGCTGGTGGCACCACAGGAGAGATCCAGGGTTGCTTTTTTCCCAGATCTGGCCTCAGCTGCTGTGTTGGTGCAGGATGGGAATGCTAGCAGAGCAGTTGGCTTCTAGATAGGACTGGGAGTAGTGTTGGGGTGGGAAGAAGTGGAACAACATTAGAAAGACCTGTTGGAGCATCTTAGGCTGATGGTTGCAGAGTATAAACGAAGATTCTTCAAAACAAGCTAGCAGCAGAGTTGACATGAATACAGATCTGTAAGTCATTGTAAGTTAAGAAGTCCCACATGTCTTACCCTTTCTCTATCCAATTTCTTTTTAACCTTCACGAGTCCCAAAACAGGATCAACCGAAAATTCGTTGTCTCGATCCCCATTCACTATGGAAAAATGAATCTGGCCATTGGAAGGACTGTCCAGATCTTCTGCTATCAACTTTTTTGAGAGAAGAGTGAAAATTAGCAAATAGTAAGACATCTGTATGATACATTAATTGCTCAACACCCCAAAAAGTAAAACTTCATATTCCATCAGACTAGTTACACCTGACCCGTACACCTCTACAGCATCAAGCCAAGCATCAAGCCAATCAGGTTTTGATAAGCAGCTTCCTTTGGACCGTTTCAAAATTCTAGCCTTAAAACATACACAGTATTTTAATCTCGATGTTCCATACAACACTTTCTTTCTGGATCCACAAGTTCCAAGATGACAGTATTGTGATGTCTGGGTATGGCACACTGCATGCCAGACTACACAAACACGACGTATGTCACCAGTAAAACCCACCTGGTTTTAGCTGACTCATGAAATGCAATGCCTTAAACATGCCATTGCTCTGTGACAGCATATTGGGGTTAAAAAGAAACAGTCGGTACTACTACTGCTTTCTTTTGGGGGGAAATTGGCAGCAGCCTGGAAAGCAGTAGGTGATTCAAGACACAGTAGTTATCATTATCAACCAGTGCAGCAGTATTTTATTAAAGGTCATGTGGTAGAGGGCTTCATCCTGCCTAAATGCCACCCACGGCCTCACTCACCATTATAACCGAATTGCCGATGGCAGCATCCTCACTGATGACTGCGCTGTAGACCATCTGGCTGAATTTTGGTGCGTTGTCATTAACATCTGTCACGTTTACGTTCACAGTGGTAACAGCGCTCAGGGCTGGAGTACCTCCATCTTTTGCTTCCACTACTAAGTAGAAATCCTTACACGATTCATAATCCAAAGCTTCAAAAATGGAAATCGCTCCTTTGAAGCAAGGGAGGGAATGTCAACAGCCATCGAAAAACAAATAACGCTACGGACTAAGGGATTTGACTGTAGTAAACAGTACAGCATGCTATTTATCACCATGGCACACATACAAAATATGTTGTTCTAACTGTAACACTGCCCAATCCAATAAAAATATTTGGTCAGGTTTCTACTGCCGTCGTTTGATTAAAGAATGATGCCATTTGCACTTAGGTTGCCTCTGCAGAAAGGACCTTCACAAGGCATGAAGCATTGAATGGTTTCTCATGAAAATAGCTTTTATTATATGAGTATTGTAGACGGAGAAGTGGGGGCCATATCCACCCATTTGCCTGGGCTCATGCACAGAGCCTGTGGGAGAACTGGATGCCGGCTCTGGAAATCAGCCCTGACAAGTCAACAGAAATTCACTCCCACGTAATTAACTTCTCATGAATTAAATACAAATGAATGGGGTATGAATACCTTTGAGAAATCAGTTGTCTAACATTTATGTGATTAAACAGGGACTTCCCCACTAAACTAGGTTTATAAATTTTGGGTTCCCTCACCACACAATCAAAACTAAGATTCTCTGTAACTTGACTCACTCCATGCACTCATCCCCCCTCTAGGATAGAAATTATTTTTATGCAAGCCCTCCACTTCTTTCCCACATACCCATAACCCTAACAAGAAGCGGGGAGTGGGTTGTGCACGGATTACTGGTGATGCCTTGAAGGAGGTAATACTGGGCATGGCAGGAAATACTTAAAAGCAAATACTTAACCATGGCAAGCCAAATTCTTTTCAATATAGACTCATCAGGAGCAGGGATGTATGGGGCTTAAAGGTCATTTAGTCCAACTGCTGCCCAACACAAGTCAGCTAAACCTAATCATTCTTGACGGTACTCGTCTCTAATGTTCTTATAAACCTCCAACAGCATCAATTTCCTAACCTTCTTAGGAAATGTATTTCAGTACTTAATAATCATTACAGTTAGGAATTTCTTCCTATCCTTTAACTGAAATAATCCAAATGCAATTTAAGCCCATTCACAACTTCTTTTCTCATGAGCGGGCATGGAGAAGAAAATTTATTCCCCTCCTCTTCAAAGGTACTTTTTATAGGCTTGAATACTAGCAGCGTGTCTTCTCTTTTCTAGTTTAAATAGCCTCAATTCCTTCAGTCTTTCCTGGTAAGCCACATTTTACAGACCTTGGATCATTCTTCTTAATCTCTTCTGGGCTCTTTCCAAATGAATCCTACCTTTCAGCATGACTTGCTAGAAGCAGGAGCCCTGAAGAGAAGCTTACAAGTGGCTAGCAGAGAGTTCCCACTGATAAATGGCGTGAAGGGCATTATTTTTCAAGCCCTGATCAGGCATGCTACATCAGCACCCGGCTGTCTGGAAACTGAGCTCCTGCCTCTAAACCGATAATAATGGAGCTGTCACACATTAATGAATAATAAATAGTAGGGTTTTTTTCCCTGTGTGATTAAGCTTCATTATGGGTTTTTATTGATTTATCTCCTTGGCTTCATTGTCAAATGTGAAGTTAAGTATCTCTGTCTAGGCGTATTTATGTTTAAATTTTGTTAGCACTAATCAACATTATGAAGATAACAGACAACACACAATTATGCTAAGTCCCTTACATGTAAGGCAGTGGCCTCCACAGAGTCGAGAGAGATTTTTGCGCACAGTAATATAAATGACACAATGAATCATTTTGAGATTTTCCAGATTACTGGTTATTACAGCTGCACTCAAACAAGTGTTACCTTCAGCTTTCAAAATCAAGAATGTTTTGCTCTGAAGCTCGGGTGGCAGATTTGTACTGGTCATCCTGAATGTTATGAGAGCAAGGGGATCCACTACAGGAGGCAGAGAAGACTCATAGCTTACTGTTGACGGATTAAAACCTCAGGATGGAAAAAGAATATATCCCACTGAGGAAATTCAAAGAAAATGAGCCATTTGAACCAAGTAAGGTAGCTTTTCTTAGTATTTCTTCAAGAGAAGCAGCAGTATGTTTTAAAAATTTGTAATGTACAACCAAAAAACCACCAAACCCAAACTATGGCTGAAGTCAACTGTCAGACAACACAAATCAACCTAAGTCAGTGAAGTTGCATACAGTTGTATAAACAGCAATCATAGTCCTACTGCCAGCTATTTGGTCCTGATAGCACTGTCTGATTCTTGCTAATGTCCAGACAGTTGAGGCCATGCTTAGCTGGTAAGGAGGTAAACATTGCAAGTATTCATAACTGTAAGGGTTGCACAGTTTGGCTAATGGGTTGTCACATCTATATTGACTCCAACAGACATACTAATGGAGAAAAGTATTCTCCACTCGAGCTGGGGCAGCTGAGTGTGACTGTAATTTACATCACTCTCCAACCTAAAATTGATTTTTAACTGTGCAACTAATTCCACACTGACAAGCTCTGAGTCTCTGTTCTTGGAAATGTTTTGGTCCAAGAGCCTTCCCCAAAGCATTTGTATTTTTCTGATGCTTTCACTTTGAATTACAAGCAAGAACCACTTTACAAACCTGTTTTTGAGTTTATCCTGAACTTCCCTTTCTCGTTCCCCGACCTGATGAGATAGGCAATCTCAGCATTAGTACCAATGTCTTGGCTTGTAGCAAAAACAGAAAGCACCTCAGTGCCAGGTGAGGTGTCTTCAGGTACTGTAACAAGATAATCTCTTCTTTCAAACACAGGGGGGTTGTCATTGATGTCTAGCACTGTAATAGTAATGGTGGCAAACGAGGACAATGTCAGCACAATGCTCTGATCTGAGGCCTTTACAGTGATGTTATAGGAAGACTGAAGCTCTCTATCAAGTGGATGCTCCAAAATAATGATTCCTGATGACCGGTCAACTGAGAAGTAACCATCTGCAGAGTCTGCCAGGGAATAGGTAACTTTTCTGTTCACACCTGAAAGGGAAACAAATGTGAAAATGATAAAGTGAAATAAAGAAAACAACGACCTCTTCCCATCTAATGGAAACCCTAAGAAAAGTCTGCTATCACACTGGTCATTTCCAATGGAGGTAGGAGTGTCTGTGTATTGCTGAAAGTTTGGGAGATCTCACATGTCAAATCCCTGTGGATAAGTTAAGTTCCTTCCCTCACCATGATACTTTTTTAAAAGATCACTTTGCAGAGCTGCTGTATAATGGAACTTGAAAGCAGAATCCAGATATGGTCCTTGCACAGAAAAGCTTACAATTGAATTAGATGAAACAGGCAGAATGCTGAAATTGGAAAAGTCTCAGAGCACATCTTGAAGGAATAGAAATGTACATAAGGGAAAAATAAACCCATAAAAATACATCAGGTGGCACAGAATGTACTTGCTACCACTGCTGCCTTGATTCCACTGTTGAGCAGAAAAATATTATCATAAGACAATACCTGTAAGACAAAAGCTGCATAAAAGAACTCCTGCCAGAATATGGAAATTTTAGAAAGTCCCCCACTCCCTCAATTTGAGAGCAAAAATGGAATTGTATACCCTGTGTTTTTCAAATCCTGCCTGTATTTCCCAATACGTAACACCTACCCACCTGGCTGCTGAATATGCAGATCTATGCTAAGGCTGTTGTCAGTAATAAGGCCTGAGGGGAAGGTACTGACTTGGCTGCTTGCTGCACTACAGTGGGTTAGCCATTTCAAATCTAATTAAAAGTGAACACAGATACAACCTAATTCAACTCCCCTGATGGGGTTGATTTTGTGATTTGGTCCTGGGTGCTTCACCAGGAGATTATAACTAAAGCAGAAAGAAGATCCACTAAAATTGAGAGTCTCTGTTTCTAACATCTCTCACTTGAGCATTTGCTGCCCTTTTTGTTGGAGAACAGACTTTACAAGCCTGACATTAATCAGATGAACAAGAGCCACCGATCCCTTCTAGGCATATTTTGTTAATTTAAAATTTGTGACAGTATTATTCTGCTTTCCAGCAGCAAAGCATTGTAGAAGTGTCTGATCAAAAGCAGCACAAATCACAGTTGTTTTCTGCTTGATGTAGCAGGAGTAGAGCATCCACACAAGGGGGAGCTGGGAGACTCTTTCTTCAATCACATGCACATAAAAGCTGGAGCTATTACAAAGTCCCAGACCCTACTTGGAGAGCGTTAGGAATTACTATTTGGCATTTTCAGGGAATAAAGTTTTTATGCAGTGCTTGAGACACCAGAGTGTATTTCAAATATTCAAATGTCTCTAAAATAAGGAAAATTTTAAATAGCAATATTGCAATGAACCAGTTTGGTTTTTTTTTTTTTTATCACAGAAGAACCTCATTATTCACTCCTCAAATATGAAAAATACAGAGCCCCTCCTTCAGCAAAACAGGCAAGGGGCCCGGGGAGGTGACTTCTGTCCTACAGAAGACGAAACAAGCTCAGCCCATGAACTAGTTGGAGACTTTTTCATGTGTTGAAACACCTAGACTCTAAATACCCTACAGCCTGCTGGACATCACACCTACCTCTTCACTTAGCCTCTACATATGCATCCATATGCTCTGTCAGCTGACAATCAACCAAACTTATGAAAGTGAAAAAGGAGTAAAACCTTCTGGGAAGTGGAAGGTTTTGAGGGTCTGAATGGCTGGAGGTGTGCCTACATTTCCAGCCAGGGAGGATCTCCTTCTGCTAGAAATCCTCCCTGAACTTCCACTTACAAAAAGGGACAGACCTGACCAGAACAATTAATGAGCTAGTAATTACAGCTGATCCCTGGGGATGCTGGGAAAAGGGGATTTTGCCTGATTCAGGGCATGCAGTTGAACACCCAACCTATACATGAGTTTTAACTGTAAAGATATTTAGTGTTCTGTACTGGACTCTCTGGATGTCTGCTTATTTCTACATAGAATTAAATACTTCTCTGAAGCAGGGCCCTTACCACACACCTTCCATGCATGTATGCCTGTGACTGCTGGAGAGCCTTAGCCTGGTTTGGGTTTTTCTCTGGCACAAACCTCCTATTTGATACTCACTACAGCATACCTAGGCACAAGACAGAAGATTCAGATACTATCGTCTTTAAAGGAATAAATATCTAGAAAGGAGATGGCCTACCCATGACTTGCGTCTTGAAACACCCCCAAACTTCAGCCAGAATATCATGCAAGGGGGAGTGGGGAGGGACAGAATTTGGTGCATGTGACACCACATAGGGCAAGTTTACATTCAGGAAGTGGTAACCCCGATGACTGCAATCTGACTGATACACAGCCAGACCATTCTCCTTGTATTATACTTCCTAAAAGTGATGTCCATTAATTAGCAAAATATGAATAATGTTTTCTAATAATTGATTGCTAGTCATCCTACAATGGAGACAGTTCAGATACAGATGATGGTATTCTGGTTGCTAATTCTAGTATAAGGGATTTTTAGGCAGAAATGGAGAGTTATTTTTTGAAGGCAAGTGCTTTTGTTGTTCCTTCCTGGAAAACGAGAGAGGAATACAGAAGTTCCAGGGATGTGTGTTATCTTGCACCAACCTGGTTTGTTGATGAAAACAGTCTTTTTTTTCCCATGGGAGCTGGGAAAATGCTCTTACAGGTGAAAAATGCCATTTTATGCAAGGTGAGATTGAAGATCAGGGCAGAGGACCTGAGCTGGGGCACTCACAGATACCAACCTGTGGTGGCTTTCAGCCTGAATGCAGAAGCAGAATAGAAGGAGAAATACAGAGGCAGATCTCAGCTGCCTGCTGACCTTCTCCCACAGTGTTTTGTGGGGCTTAATGCTTGCTTCTTGTGAGGAAAATGGATTCAATGAAAAGCTGTGGCAGAAACAGCACTTTGAAGAAAGTGTTGTGTTATATCAATAGCTGTTTCCATTCAGCTTCCTGACCCGAGCCCGGAAACAAAATGGGCATGAGGCAAAGGTGAAGCAGGAAGTGATTTCTACTGATAGCCAAAATGCTTTAGTCCAGGGGCTACCAACTCCTGAGAGAGAAGCGTCCACCAGTGTGTGTCAATGGCAGCCCTTCTGTGGAGGCAATGGTAGATTCTGCTGTGACTACAAAGGAGACGTTTTCTGTGGAAAGGAAACAACTGCTCCCACACCACGGTTCCTGCACTGGTAAAGAGCAATCCTCCCACACTGCTTGCCCACAGCTGTTGGGGGTTTAATGTTTGCAAACTGACTTGTGTCTATTCACTTACTCACTTAAACTTCTCAGATTTCTAAAGTGCCAATCATGAACATAAGCTATCTGAACATGAAAAGCTTTGCAGGAATTACTAGTACTATAAGAGGATTGCAGCACTTTTTTTAAATAAAGGAATAAGCAAGCACATTTTCTATTTAGACTTGTATTAGCAAATGATAGAATATTGCCCTTTGCCAAATCTCTGGTGTGAAGAGCTTGTACAACATACAGCCATCAAGCACCTCAAATGCCATCCTTCAAACAGGTTTTTTTCCCTGTTTTCTTCTGTACTAAACCAAAGGTGCATGCACTGAATGCCACATAATGACATCTTCTATGTCATTACTACCTTAAATCACACCAGGGAAATAAAACAACTTCTCTTTATAATTCAGGAGTATCAGATTCCATCTTGTCTAACTCATAGAATCACAGAATCGTTTAGGTTGGAAAGGACCTTTAAAATCATCAAGTCCAACCGTTAACCTAACACTGCCAAGTCCACCTCTAAACCCTGTCCCTAAGCGCCACATCTACCCATCTTTTAAATACCTCCAGGGATGGGGACTCAACCACTTCCCTGGGTAACCCATTCCAATGCTTGACAACCCTCTCCATGAAGAAATGTTTCCCAATATCTAATCTCAATCTCCCGTGGCGCAACTTGAGGCCATTTCCTCTTGTGCTATCACAATGGTGGAGTCACAACATGTTTTGATCCAGACTGACACCAATTAAAAGGCCGAGCATTAACACAACAGGCGCAATCCCCACATGACAGTGAGGTTCTGCAGTGGGTATTACCTGCTGACTGCATCACACACAAAGTAAAATTTGCTTGTGTTAAAGACCATAGACAGTGTGTTTCTCCTTTCTGTTTTCATCTGTCACCCTGAACTCACTATTTAATGTGTTTCCCCAAGTATAGCTAGCCCACTTGTTCTTGTTTATCTCTGGAAAATGATGCTTAACTTTGTCATCTGCTCATTTTCATTTTGAATACCTACAGAAAAAAAAATAATGGCAAGCATTAAAAATAAACAAACAAGAAGTAAAACAGAAAGCTGTCCAGAAAGAGATCTGTAAAAAAGGTTATTTATCAATTTAGCAGTGATTTGCAAGCATGGTATCTGATTATTGTGCTTCCTCATGCCTCTGCCTTTCACCGTGTGACTATTAACACTGGCGTGTACCTATGGCCTTTCCTGATTACACAAACATTAACCACAACACCAATTACTGGAAGTTAAAAGTCCACAACTTCATTAACAACAAACAAGACAAAAGATGAATACTAAACCAGATTTTATAATACTTCACTCCATCATTTTGGGATGAAAGAGAAAAATTTTGCCAGAAGTACCTTGCTGAACTGTAGAAGAATATATAGCCCCATAGGGAACGATATTTCAAGTGATTTTTACAACTTAAGCAGAATAGCTGGCCAAGTTCAATCCATAACACCGCTACTGAGACAGGCTTTCACTGCTTTGTCCCTTTTCTGTGGGGAAACGATAGCCTTAACCCCAAAGGCCTTTACTCACACTAGTGCTCCAGCGGAGTCATGGCACCATGGATGAAAGCAGGGCCACAGAGGACAGAGGTGAAGATAACCAACACCTTACCAAAGGGACATATTGGACAGAAATTACAGGCATAAGCATTTAGTGGTACGATACCTTCCATGGGTGTCTAAAACCCTGCTTTCTGTTTCAGCTGGGATGGGTATTGTCTTTTTTGGTGGGAAGATGAGATCTGGATGGTTGGCTCACCTTCCCTCTCTTTTCTAGCAGAGATTTACATGGCTTACATGACTTGACATGAACACTTGTTTCCATCAGTGCTCCTGAGGGATTCACTTCCTTGTGCTGATCAGGCATAAGCTTGATTATTTTTCTGAAGTGGGGGAGGCCATTTTGGATACAACCGATTTAGGGTTACACATTGCAACTGACAACATTGGGCAATGTAGCCTGAAGCAATGGAATGCACATGTAGAGATATATATGTATATAAAAATATATGCATGTATGTATGCATATGTATATGTACACACACCGACACACACACAAATACATATATATGTTTCAGTGATTCGGTTTAAATATGGAGTTTATTCAGTCAGCATAATCCAAGGGGTACAATTCTCCTTGTCTAGTCCTTTGCCTCCATGTTGTTAATAATGTCTTGGAAATCTCAAAAATTAAAGAAATTAATAGAAACGA
>NW_009259797.1:343718-365056 GCF_000687185.1 Egretta garzetta
CGCACAAAGAAAGGATGGGTGCAATTTATCCCCAAACACAGGCCTATCCTTTGATTGTGAACTTGCAGAACCTCCTTGGATAACACAGACCACTTTTCTTACAACTAAAAATCTTTTTCTGACTTTTTGCTGAGATTGAATAAAAATATAAAAGGTGAGGGAAAAAAAAAGAACAAAGGTGGACTTCCTTCCTCAGAGCTACTTGTTTGGTATCTGAAGACTGTTATACTTCATCATCTCAGTTCTCTTTTCCCTAGCACCCCCTCTAAACTGTTTTAATATTTCTGGGTAGCACATATTTTCTAGACCTGTGATCTTTCTTGTAAATGTCTAGGTAGCCCACATCTTCCTGGAAGAGCTGTACCCAAAACTTGACACAGCCTTTCAGGTCAGGATTTGCCAACACCAAGTAAACAGAAAGAACTACTTCTGTTTTCCAGCATTACTCTTGATTACCCACCTCATTAAAGTGTTTGCCTGGTCACACCAGTATGGAAGTGTAAACATACATTCAGGCTGTGATTCACCATTCACAGCTGCTTCTCTGCAGTTCTGCTGCCCAGTCGGTCATTACTCAGACAATACTGGTGCACTTGCTTATTATTATTACCACAGGTTTTCACAATTTTCTTGATGACTCGCATTGTATTTTTCCATACCACTTCTCCGACTGTTAAATCCCACAGCTACACCTTTGACCCTATCCAGGGTACTTGCAGCCCCTTTCTGCTTTCTGACATCTAGCAGTACAGACCTTACGCCTACTTATCCATCCAGGAATGAAAATAAGAGCAATGCCATGCCCAGTACCTTTCCTAACTTATCCCTCCAGTGCACCAGTCATTACAAACTCACCAGATAACTGTTTCATGTAGACCATGTTTCCCTAGCTTGCTTCTAAAAATATCATGTGGTACGATGTCAAAAACCTCACTAAACCTAAGCCGTACCACCCATAATAGTTCTTTCCATACGGCCTCTTCACATGTTGCAGAAGGAAATGAGATTGGCTTGTTGACTTCTGCTTGCTGAACACAGACTAGCTCTTAGTTATCTTGATACACATATACTCATTATTTTAACGCAAGTCTGGTGACTAAGTTCCCCTGACTTCCTATCTGCAGCTTGAAAAATCTGGCCCTTTGAATGATTCAACAACAGGGTCATATAGACTGGCTACTTACAGGATTGAGTCTCCTGAGTGCCTAGGCTTGGGAAGCAAAATAAGCAATATGAAGTAGGGCTTGTTCAGGCAGAAACCTAAGCTTTCTATCATAATCCCCAAACACCTGGTTTGTTTACCTCCTAACACTAGGTAACTCTAGACTCCACAGAGCCTGACCATTATTTTTTATTTGGAAATTTTTCAGGGGCCCAATGTGCTGTATCTCTGTGTTCCTAGAAGTGCTTTCGCCTTTATTAAGAAGGCAAAGGCTATGTTTACTCCTGAACAAATCACTGGGTGATCTTGAACCAGTAGGTGTCCTCAGGACTGGCCAGCCCACTGGGGGATGTGGGGCATTGCCCTCTCACTCTCCTTATGGAACAGAAGTCTAATGGTAAGAACAACTTTTCAGGAAAGAGGAGTACCAGGGTACATTGCCATAGACTATTACTTTTCACTGAATAAGCCCCAGAGAAGAGCCCAGAACCCAATCATGCACCAGGCTACAGACCAATGCTCACTCGTGTCTTTTTTTTTTTCCCTCTGGCTTATTCCTCAGTCTTTTTCAGAACAGCTTCAGTGACATTGGAAAGGACCCCCTACTTCAACTATAACCCCTTACTTATGCAATGCTGTTTTGCAGAAAAAATAATTAATAATTCAGGTCTTCCATATCCTGCATTAGTGCACCAACCCCTGGACTATTTTAAAAGTCAGTGAGGCAAAGACGTGGGTAAAGATACAGGAAGCTCCATGTATGTTTTAAAGAGAATGAGACATCCTCTGGAAAGTATCTTGTGATATTTATTTTACAAAAACTCAGACAATATCCAGAAATATCATCTAGCTAGTGCTGGCATCTTTGCCAAAGTTATCTACCTATTAGCTGTTAAGGTTTAGTAAATCTTCTGTCCTGTTATCTCTGTTATTCTTCTTATTCATGTTTCAGCCTTTGTTTTTTTTCTTTTTCAGATCCTGAATTCCTCTAAAGTTTCTAGATGCATTTTAAGGGACCTGCCCAACATAAACAAACATGCAAAGTAGAGGTTTGCTGTATACTGGCTTTGCCAGCAAATGCCAAAATCAATACCTACTTCAGCATTTCTATTATTTTGTTACTTGCTGTTATACATAATTCAGAGAACTGCTCTTTAACCAAGTTGTGACTGTCTTGCAATCTCCTCTGACACTTCTGCAATCTCACCTGGCATCACTTTATCCTTCCCCAAGCCCACTGTGTGGCCTAGCTGAGTGTGCAACAGGCTCAGTTGCCCTAAGAAGTCCTTCATCAGCAAAGCCCACCATTGGTAAAGTTGAAGTCTGTACTCATTACTTGCATGCACGTGTTCTTGAACGCAGTGACCCACTGAACAACCTAATGGAGTGATTTTTTTTCTGTGCTGTGCTTACCAGCACTTTGATGCCACTTTCTACAAAGAAGTGACAAACCCCAGTGAATTGTCTATGTCCCTCAGTTGTTATTTCTGGTAGATATTTCATTTTTATTGTTTTAATGGTTTCTTCATTTTTCTCATTGACCCAAGGAGAGGACAAGAAAAAGAAGACATAAAATGCTTGACTCTCCACCCTCCTGGAGGTAGGTACACTCCAGACTTGACTGACTGAAACGTAAAGGAGAAGCTATATTACCATTCTTCCCTAGGAAAGCAATTTCTTATTTCCTGTACACCTGCCTTATGAGTGGTATGGGGTTTTTTTTTTGACAAACCAAGTCTTCATTGAAACATCTAAACTCATTGAGACCAAACATTGCTGGGAAAGTATTGGTTTTGTCATAGATTTCTTTGAAATCCAAGATAAAACTTCCCATCAGAAGCTGAAAGAAAATGGCACTCCTTCCCCCAGTTCACCAGATTCCCCAGCTGCTCGCCAGGCAGATGAAGGGCCACAGTTTGCTCCCCTGTACCCCTTGGTGGAGAAGGCCAGGGCTAGGGAGCAGATGTCTTCTAGTGAGAAGGTCAAACGTCTTCCCCAGAAGGGCTGAATCCCTTCTGCTGCAGCTCTTCCACTTTGTGTGAAATGGTGAATAAATAGTCCCCCACACTGAGAACCAGGCTGATTAGAGACTTTATTGATATAAACTCTCCACATTAATCACAACTGCACTAATCGGATGACTACAGAATCTGTTTTGTAGATCTTGGTCCAAATAACATTTAACTCTATACAACTCAACAAGGCCAAGTGCTGGGTCCTGCACTTGGGTCACAACAACCCCATGCAGCGCTACAGGCTTGGGGAAGAGTGGCTGGAAAGCTGAGTGGCAGAAAAAGACCTGGGGGTGTTGGTTGACAGACAGCTGAATATGAGCCAGCAGTGTGCCCAGGTGGCCAAGAGGGCCAATGGCATCCTGGCTTGTACCAGGAATAGTGTGGCCAGCAGGAGCAGGGACATGATCATGCCCCTGTATTCGGCACTGGTGAGGCCACACCTTGAATGCTGTGTTCAGTTTTGGGCCCCTCACTACAAGAAAGACGTTGCATTGCTGGAACATGTCCAGAGGAGAGCAACCAAGCTGGTGAGGAGTCTGGAGCACAGGACTGATGGGGAGCGGCTGAGGGAACTGGGGGTGTTCAGCCTGGAGGAGAAGAGGCTGAGGGGAGACCTTATCACCCTCTACAGCTGCCTGACAGGAGGGTGCAGTGAGGTGGAGGTCGGTCTCTTCTCCCTGGTAACAGGTGATAGCACAAGAGGAAATGGCCTCAAGTTGCGCCATGGGAGATTGAGATTAGATATTGGGAAACATTTCTTCATGGAGAGGGTTGTCAAGCATTGGAATGGGTTACCCAGGGAAGTGGTTGCGTCCCCATCCCTGGAGGTATTTAAAAGATGGGTAGATGTGGTGCTTAGGGACAGGGTTTAGAGGTGGACTTGGCAGTGTTAGGTTAACGGTTGGACTTGATGATTTTAAAGGTCTTTTCCAACCCAAGCGATTCTATGATTCTAACTCTTTAAAAAACACAAACAAAATTCAAACACAAGTGACAAGTACAACATGGATGTATAAACTTTGGGAGAGCCTAAAGTCTTATCCTGGCTCTCTTAACTAGGCTTTCAGCACCCATTTTTTCCCTCACACCCACCTAAGTACCAAAGCTTAAATTACGGAGAACTGACAAATAAACCTCAGACCATTCTGCATTCTGCTGTGAGGCCACCAGCCCTGCAGAAGCTAGGCCACATCTGTAACTGTGGGCATCCTATGCACAAATGTGACAAAATGCTGTAAAAAAGCAGCACACTGCTTATTCTTTTTCTAGGTTGCATTACTGAATGCTACAAATCTGCTATTAGATATGGGAAAATATTTTCCCAGCCTACCCTTTCTGCAGAATGTCATCTTGCCATTAATCCTGCTTCTCTGAATTATGTCTGGCTTGGGAAGAACTGGCAGTCAGAGAGGGCATTAGGGTGGGTTTGCTGCCTGTCTGCACTGCTCTGCCAGCTCGTGGCAAGGATGTTCTGCTTTTGCCTGTATCCACAGTGCAGGTCTCTGGTTAGTCCCAGAGGGACCCTGGAGTGCCCACGCTGCACAGCACTCAGGGAATATCTCCATCCTTGGAGACATTCAAAAGCCATCTGGACACAGTCTTAGACAGCCTGCTGTAGGTGGCCCTGCTCGAGCAGGGTGGTTGGACAAGACAACTTTCCAGAGGTCCCGTCCAACCTCAACCATCCTGTGACTGTGTGAACCCTGCAGTGTGACACCTCTGTATCTGCAAGGCCAGGAGTTACATTTCTAGCAAGGCCATCCAAAGTGCTTCACCTCTGACTTGTCACCATGCACACAACCCTGTGGTCCTCACCTTCAGCCCACAGTGAGGGCCCTTCCTGACTTGTTTGCTATTTGCACATGCCATAAAAACGGGGCAGGGGAACACAGGGTCATGCCTGCTGGGAAGTGGACCATGAACTGAGACAAATGGGGTTGGACTAGATGACCTCTAGGGGTCCCTTCCAACCCCAAACATTCTATGATTCTATGAGTCTATGAAATACAGGGCATGGACAAAACTATGTCAAAGAGTAGGGCAGCTGGCAAAGGAGGACTGCCTGTCTGGGGCAAGAGAGCAGGTGCCGGCTTTTGCTGTCTGGGGTGTGACCGCTATGCAAGGAAGAATTGGATCCATCTGAATTGTGTTTCTGAGAAACTCCTAGATTTGGCTAGCCAGACCATCACCTGGATGCCATCTGGCTCCTTGCAGGCTGCATGTCTCCATTTCTCCTGTGCAATGTACTTGTATGGGCCTGGGGCTGGAGAAGGGGCATGGGGGTGAGGGACAGCTGAGGCCAGAGCAGGGAGGTCCGTGCAGCGCAGGGAACTCTCTGCAACCAAACAAAGGCCACTCCTGTCATTTTTTCTCTGCTTACATGGCTTTGTTCTCCTGCACATTGGCTGCATGCAATACAAGGTGCAGGCTCCAAGACAACCTAGTCCATTTGTACAGGTTGGTTGTGTAGGAAACAGGGGAGGATCTGCATGAACACATACCAGCCATGGCTTTGAATATAGGATGATGCAGAGGCTGGAAGGCAGCAGTGGCTGGCAAAACAGGGCTGGCTGACAAGGTCATCCCCAGTCTGAGGAAAAGTTGGACCTCATCTTCATCACAAACCCAGAAAAAAATCAATAGGTCAGTAAAATCACTAAACTGACTACAAATGTGGATGGTGTGGAACTGCCAGTGCCCTGGTGGTGACAGAGAGGACTGCAGAAGGACAGATGACGCACTGTTCATATTTAGTACAGTAAGTGCTTCTGCCTCTGGTAGACTACACGTTCAGACATCACGGAAACAGGCCTGAGCATGGAGATCATTTGCAAGGCAAAGCAGTTGCAAGTGAGGCAGGATTTAAACGTCACTTAGAGCACTGCTGAGCTGGGACCATGGTGTCATTCATTCTCGTATTCTGCGAGCGATGCCACAACACTGCACACATGTAGAAAACATGAGAAACACTGCAAATGAGTATGCATCTCCAGATCAGGTTTGGGCTCCAGATTTATTCCGAAGTTTATCAATTTTTTAATGTCATCTTTGCCACAAAGTCCCACATAGTTCTTTTCAGCGTTACTGCTCTAGCATGACCCTAATTCCTTTGAACCGGCCTGATATTCTAGTTGTCTGATGGGTTTGCTCAGATAATTACAACTCAGCATTCAACTCTTCTTGTGCCTTAATTTGAACAGAATGGAGTAATTTGGCACTTTGATTTGAAGACAGTGGGAGGTGGAAAATCCACTGCTCCCTGTGAACTTCTCTAAAAAACTGTAAGACCAGCATTTCTCTTTCATTTCTTAGTTTGCACATTTCCCAACCTGATAGTGGTGAGTTAGTTAGTAGGAAGCACTGTCTTGTGTAAATATTAAGAATTTCCAGTGGAAGCAGGATGGGAGAAAGAATTGTTTTATATTAAAGTTACTAACATGTCTTAACAAAGGGACCTATGTATATTCTCTCTCCCTCAAGCGACCATTTAATTTAAGATACATAGCTACATGGAGAGGTTATATAAAATGAACGTGCGTGCTACTAGAGTTAAATAGCTACAGCCATTTTCTTCTGTTGAATACTGAGAAGAAAAATCACATCTCTCCTTCAGTGTGTCCAGCTGGTACAGCTAGTTTCTAAGCATGCATCCAAATTAATAATATATTAAACAACAATTTATGTTTCAGTCTGCAAATTTCCCAGGATATTTTGAGTTTAGGAACTCCAAGAGATATCTGTACAAGGTAGGTATAACACTATTTTGCTATTAACTGGAAATTGTCTTAATTATCCAACAGTGTCTGACCACAATATTTTCAGTTTTATGTTAAATCGTGTTTAGTTGCAGATGACAGATTGACCCCTCTCAAATTTTATCTCAATGGTACCCCTATACTGGTACCCCTACCCTTACAGTACATGGCTCTTCAAAGCCCAAAGCAGAGGAACAGGCAAATTCTAAGACCGATTGCAGAAGTTTCCTGAATGTTAAATATTGATTTGTATGATGATTACTGGCTCCACTGATTTTTTTCAGGATAATGCTCCACAAAACCTTACAGAAATATCATAGTCCATCAGGAATATCAATAATACATTTTTCTGTGTGATGGGAACATTACACTACCTGAACTCATTCATTATGCAGCAATAGAGAACCAGTGATTTTAGTATGGACTAATAGAACAGTAATTAAGATAAAACCCAATTTTAGAGACCAGAGTCATTTTAATATGATGCAAGGTCTTGTTTGATTTTCAGGTCTAATCATTAAAGAAGTACATAGCCCCTTCTCATTCATCACATGCATCCCTCCTTTTAACTTATCTAGTTTCAGAAGGAAGGTGTAGCAATTAACTTTGTTTTTCATTGCTAACCATCTTCTTAGGTAAAGTTGGTGCTAGCAAGAACTTTTATTGACAACTTCTTATTCTAATTCTTTCTGTCTTCCCCCTCTCCTTGAATGTCATCTCACCTATGAGAAAAATGGTAATTAAGACAGACACCAGTGGAAAACAGCACCACTGGTTTTTCAGACTGTTCAGTACTTTACTACCAGTAATTGGCTTTTCACTGCAGGACAGTATCATAAATTTTAATTGTCATTTTTCAGCCAAGGCATATAATGCAGCTTTTTACACATACATTAATGAACGTTTGCTGCTCCTTTACTGATTCCTGTATATTTACATTATCAACCTTAGCAACAACTGAGACTTCCAGCATGTAGTGTACTTAAAAAGAAAATATTTTAACATGAAATATTTTTTCATTCAATGAAAGGTCTGCTTTTTATGTGAAGCTACTCAGGCCACAGTTTTTACAAACCATGTCCAAAAACAGAGGAAGAAAAAATAAACTATGGGACTTATTTATTCCAACTGAAATGAATAAGATTAAAAAAAACCAAAACAAACAAAAACCAAAAAAACCCCAGCTGACATTTGGCAGGTTTTACCACTGTTTTATGCAAAAAACCTCTTTAAATATTTACAATAGGGCCCAGACTTCAAGGTTTAGGTCCTCATATAATAAACTATTACACTTTAAAAGAATGTGCAGTTAAATAACCAGAACATTTGTAATGTACATTCACTGTGTACAACAATAGTTTTATGCTAAGGTAGCCAGCTGGAACAAATGGGAGTTATAGCAGTATAAAACTCCAGAAAAGCTGTGATTAATCAGGTATAGGTCCCTACGGCCCGTAACTATATTATTTGCATAAACAGAGGCATGGGTATTCAAAATCACTGCTCAGGAAAAGAGGTGAGACCACTACAGGAAGAAAGTTGGAATTTACTCCCAAAACTATCATTTACCCCTAAATATAGCTATCACCAATCAAGACAATAAAATACTACATGCTTCTGTGGCTGCTGCAATGCTTTTCTGTTTGTAACACCATTACATCAAGCTCAGCCAGAAGCATTTTGATGTAAAGAAACAGAAGAGAGAAAAATGGGGAGGATGCAGAAGCAAGAGGAGGAAAGAATGAGGAAAGGCAGCAATGGAAAAAATAATCTGTGTTGCAACTCCACCAATCCACAGAGTTTTCCTGAACATTAATTATTGTTCACAGCGTTACTCACCAACATCAGGATCAGTGGCTTGGACTCTTGTTAACAAAGCTTTAGTGGCTGTATTCTCATAGACACATGCGGTGTAGTGATCAGATGAAAACACTGGTGGATTATCGTTAACGTCTTCTAAAATAAGATGGATTTCTGATTGGCAAAACCTGCCACCACCATCTGTGGCTCGGGCAACCAAGTTGTATGCAGGGATTTTCTCTCGGTCGAGAGGGGCCAAGGATTTCAGCTCACCTAAAATTGATTAAAAGCAGCAGCTGTCATTACTACTGTAGCAACATCACTAATTCTAGACAGTGCATCTCAAAAACATGTATTTCACAGGAATAGGAAAGAGAAAAAAATATCAACCTTGCTTATTCCAATGAGTGGATTAAAAGCTCACAGCAGGGTCACTTCTCATTCCAACAAAGTGAGCTGCCAATATGAGTGCAGAGAGGACAAGCCACTCATGGTGGCCTTCAATAGCCCACAATTTCACCCATATGAACACCACCATTTTTTCCAAGTCTGTTTTTCTGTTACTCTCAAGATTTATAGACACAGAAACACAACCTGAACCTGATGACAGTAGCCATAACAAACTCTAAAGTTTTCTAATGCTACTGTTCAAAAATAGCATCAACATCCCCCTCTCTTCTCCCAACAAAGCAATCTCCAAGCAGCTCTAAATTCCTATAGATACATCTGGCATCTAGTTTGAAACAAACATCTTATTCCCATACAAGATGGGTATCATAATAAACATTAATGGCAACAAAAAGCCTACTTATTCAGACTGTGAGAGCTTTACCCATGATCCATTTTCCATTGCACAGATAAACAACTGCCAAACATTGCCACATCAGCAAACAGCCACTACTAGTGAGAAGATAAATTTGGGGTTAATTTTGTAAAGGGTGTAATTTGTAGTTAAATACAAAATTTGTTCTTGAAGAGGGCAATAATTCCCCTTCCACACACTGCATAGATCTCCAAACACCTCCTCTTCCATCAGTAATGCTATGGCAATAGCGGGTGATGCCTCCTGCTAGTCAGGCAGAGGAGGCGTTGCACAGGGAAGGACTTAGTCTATTGTTATGGAAACCAAATTCCTAAGACTAACAGAGGGTTGGGGTTGTTTTTCATGGGAAAATTATTTTATTTAGCTTTACTTCATAAGAACCATAAAATCTAGATCTTAGCAGAGATCAGTATCTTTTTCCAGACCAACTGCCAAATGTACAAGACCTTTGTAGCATTCCACCGTGCCCAGAAATTCATTACTGATATCCTTTCTCCTCCAAAATATGTGTTTAATATGAATGTCTTTTTTACAGGGTATAAATACCAATATATCTAGACCAAGGTGGAAGAAGTGAAGTCCAAAGGTGAAGGATGACCGTGTTGGTATCTTCCCCTCTTCTGTACCAAAAAAGACCCCACGACAAGCACATGGAGGACAGGAAGGTGATTCAAGACAGCCAGCATGGCTTCACCAAGGGCGAGTCCTGCCTGACCAACCTAATGGCCTTCTATGACGGAGTGACTACATCAGTGGACAAGGGAAGACCTACGGATGTCATCTACCTGGACTTCTGCAAGGCCTTTGACACGGTCCCACACAGCATCCTTCTCTCTAAATTGGAGAAATGGATTTGATGGGTGCGCTGTTTGGTGGATAAGAAATTGGTTGGATGGTTGCATCCAGAGGGTAGTGGTCAACAGCTCAATGTCCAGATGGAGATCAGTGATGAGTGGTGTCCCTCAGGAGTCTGTATTGGGACCAGTACTGTTTAATATATTCATCAATGACATAGGCAGTGGGATCAAGTGCACCCTCACCAAGTCTGCAGACAACACCAAGGTGCATGGTGCAGCTGACATGCCTGAAGGACGGGATGCCACACAGAGGGACCTGGACAAGCTTGAGAAGTGGGCCCATGTGAACCTCATGAAGTTCAATAAGGCCAAGGGCAGGATCCTACAGCTGGGCTGGGGCAACTCCCAGTATCAATACAAGCTGGGAGATGAAGGGATTGAGAGCAGCCCTGCAGAGAAGGACTTGGGGGTACTGGTGGATGAAAAGCTGGACATGAGCTGACCTCGTGCACTTTTCAGCCCAGGCCAGCTGTATCTTGGGCTGCATCACAAGCAACATGGCCAGCAGGGTGAGGGAGGTGATTCTGCCCCTCTGCTCTGCTCTGTGTTGAGACCTAACCTGGAGCACTGCGTCCAGCTCTGGGGTCCTCAGCACAGGAAAGACATGGACCTGTTGGAGTGGGTCCAGAGGAGGGCCATGGAGATGATCAGAGGGATGGAACAACTCTGCTATGAAGAAAGGCTGAGAGGTTTAGGGTTGGTCAGCCTGGAGAAGAAAAGGCTCCAAAGAGACCTTATTGTGGCCTTTCAGTACTTAAACAAGGCTTGTAAGAAAGACGGGGACAAACTTTTTAGCAGGGCCTGTTGTGATCGGACAAGGGGTAATGGTTTTAAACTAAAACAGGGTAGATTTAAACTAGATATAAGGAAGATAGTTTTTACAATGAGGGCGGAGAAACATTGGACCAGGTTGACCAGAGGAGGTAGATACCCCATCCCTGGAAACATTAATGTTCAGGTCGGACAGGGCTCTGAGCAACCTGATCGAGTTGAAGTTGTCCCTGCTCATTGCAGGGGGGATTAGACTAGATGACCTTTAAAAGTCCCTTCCAACCCAAGCTATTTTATGATTCTACAGTTCTATGATTCTATGACATATCTCTGACCTAACTTGAGGTCTGGCTGGGAAACAAAAGGGTTGGTATCAACTATTCTGATCACAACATTCAACCTGGCCAACAAAGACATCCCTCTTTCTCCTTCCTACCCCCGCCACTTCAGAAGTGGTCATCCACATGTGCCATAACTGGAAGTACTGGCTGATAATCAAGTGTAACCTAACTCTCATTAAGGAAACCAGCACCCACTAGTTGAGGGATTAAGAAGGCTATTCAGAATCATTTAACTGTCATCTTACCGTTTTCTGGATCCAGGAAAAATTTATTGTTCCCAGCACCATAGAGAGAATAGCGAATTTCACCATTGGACCCAATGTCAGCATCTTTAGCACTGATTTTAAGAATGACTTTGTTTGATGGAATGTCTTCAGGGAACAGTGCTGTGTATGCAACCTAGAGACAAAACCAGAAATGTAAGCTGTGCTGTAACAGTGTTTTATAGTCTTTGCACAACTGTTTTTTTAATCTCTCTGTAGTGAATCTTCTCTATATAGGACACAGTTTTCCTTTAAGTAACACATACCTAGAAATTCAGATCACTGCTAAGCTTTGAGGTGTCACAAAAACAAGACTCTTAATAGGCCTTGTCTTAGGTGTTAAATGCAGTTTCATTTTCTGTCTTCTGTTTGTTTCATCAACACCCATGAAATGGAAACTTTGATGAGTGTGCTAATGAAGACAAATGTTTTTATCGCCTCATCCAGCAGCGTTTCAGGGAGATACAGACTTTAATTTCCCAGAGTGGTGCTTGCAATGACCGTCAGTGATAATGTAATGATAGGAATTACATGAGTATATACGTACTTATATATATATATATGTAAAAGATTCTGTGAGCAGTACCATTAAGGAAAGCTGGGTTTCACAGTGTCTTTTCTTTCACATAGATCTCTCTATTGCAGTAATATCAGTTCCCCACATTGCCTTTTGACAGAATGAGACAGCTAGCACTGTGAAAGCTGTGGTCAGGCCACACTGCATGCATGCCCAACAACACGAGAGCAAGCTACATTCTTCTGCCTTTTTCACTGGGTTTCTGACATCTTCAGGGAGTCTGGAGTTAAACTAGACTGAAGTAATTTCCACATTGGTTGTGAAGGGAAAGCCCGTTTTTTCTACAGGGGAGCAGTGGCTTCCCAGTGCCACCTCACAATGCTTCATTTTTTCTAAAGCCAGCTAAGGCCACTGCTACCTTTACTAGACCGTTATCTTTTCATCTTGGCTTCACAGGACTGTTTCATCCTCTTCCTCTCCCAGATCACTCCAGATTCTTCAACTAAGACCTTATGGATGACAATGGGCATCGCTTGTGAATATGGGTAAATAGTAGGGACACCCATAGGGAAACCATTGCTTTCAACACAACAGCTGATTGCCGTGGGTGTTGCTAACTCACCTGTTCACAAACTGGATTATTATCATTAACGTCAGTGACGGTGACTTCCACTGCAGCTTGGGTTACAAAGAGGCCATCCGTGGCGGTGATGTTCAGATAATAAATGTCTTGCTCTTCCCGATCTAGAGGCCTTTTAACATAAACCTTCCACTCATTCTGAACCAGTCCCAGAGCAAACTTCCCTTTGGGATTCCCTCCTGCAATGAGACAAGCAACAAATGATGGTCTGGGGCATCCCTTCAGAGCTCCCACCTAGTTTAAACACTCAGATGCTGCACAGAAGACCTGGACTAAGGAGCTGTCATTTGTTTTACAGTGATCAGTGCTTTCCAACTCGCAGACTCAGGAAATCTGTAATGAGATTATGCTCCCTGTGTTTATTGTCCCCTGAACGCCTTGTATGAAAGTGAACCAATAACTTTCGGTGGAAACAAAATCCATTTAGCAGAGCTAAAGATGATCTCTGGTTTAGTTCCCCGTAAGGGCAATCAAATTCAAACTGTGAACAATCAATAGTCCTCTCAGGCTGCTACAATTGTCTTTCCACTTAGTCTCAGGAGAGGATGTAATACACCGTAGCTCTTGTTACCAAGACAATTTCATTAGCTGTTGATTATGCAATCAAGGACTGGAAGTGGGTTCTATTAAGGAATCCTCTAATGAAAGCTTTATCATACAGCTGCACTGTTCTTCTGCTCATTAAAATTCTGGTTTTAAAAAAAGTTTACATGACACAGGAAGACACATTAGTATTAAATAGTCCTAACAAGAGGTCATTTGAGGAGCAGTTGGAAGATAAGCAGTACATTAGATCAAATGTATCTGAGAGTGAAAGCTGATGAAATAAGTGCAGGAGACGAAGCAGAACAGCTTTTTATCATGCCATAACACTGACAATGAACCTGGCAATGTTGCTCTTCCACAACATTAAGTTGCCTGGTGACAAAAGCAGGTGGGGAGAGGGAAAGTTTTGGTCCACATCATCCTCAGAAAGGAAGGACGGACATGTCACATGCAGAAGGGCACAATAATCATGGCGGGCACAGTTGTTGTTAATGTTTCCAACAGTTATTGCACTTTCATCTGAAATGGCACAGTCCCCGGCCTGCTCCATGAGGAAAACACCTTCAATCACCTTTCTCTGAGCCCAATCTCACCCCCCTGTCAGACCAGACAGTAAAATCTTTTAAACCAATGTTGTGGCTTAACCCCAGCAGGCCGCTAAGCCCCACCCAGCTGCTCATTCATTCCCCCCCAGTGGAAAGGGGGAAAGAATTGGAAGGGTAAAAGTGCAGAAACTCATGGGTTGAGATAAAATCAGTTTAATGGGTAAAGCAAAAGCTGTGTGCGTAAGCAAAGCAAAACAAGGAATTTGTTGTGGTTTAACCCAGCAGGCAGCTGAGCACCACACAGCAAGTGTTCAGCCATCTCCAGCAAAGCAGGGCTCCAACACACGTAACAGTTACTTGGGAAGACAAACGCCATCACTGCAAACATTCCCCCTTCCTTCTTCTTCCCCCAGCTTTACATGCTGAGCATGATGTCATATGGCCTGGGATCCCCCTTTGGGCAGTTGGGGTCAGCTGTCCTGGCTGTGCCCCCTCCCAGCTTCTTGGGCACCCCCAGCCTCCCACTGGTGGAGTGGGGTGAGAAGCAGAAAAGCCCTTGGCTCTGTGTAAGCCCTGCTCAGCAATAGCTAAAGCATCCCTGTTTAACAGCTCAGCATAAAACCAAAACATAGCCCACACCAGCTGTTTTGAAGAAAATTAATTCTACCCCAGCCAAAACCAGTAAAGCCAACTACCCAGTCTTCTATGCCCAGCGTCTAACATAACCTTGGTCTGTAAAAACGTATCTGCACATTTAATAATTTAGCATAGAGCATTATAGTCATAGCAAACTCATGTGCTATAGAAACTGAATGAGGACATAGAAAAAAAGCATCGCGCTGCTCCACTGGGTGAACTTTAATTCCAGCTAACCCACTACTAGCTCTTTCCCTACCGTATTAAGCTTTCTCCTGTGCCCTCCCATGCAGAAATGCAACCTGAGAACTACTTTCCATGTCTCTCATGTATAAAAGTCGTATAAAAATATTAAGGGAATGCTTATTCTTTCTTGTAACAGGATCAAGAGTGTCAAGCATGCTAGCACGCTTTTGCTTACAATTTATTCACAGTCCTGACATGTGTCATGGGATCTGTCCAAGCTCAATGGAAAGACCCGGTTCTTAAACCTTCCTCTCTAGTACTTCTGTTGAATGTTTGAGTAAATAAGTATTTAAAAAAAAATCCAAGGCTGAATTTATTTGAGGTGCCTCTGCTGTCAAGCGATTAGGTGTCACTGTTTTTGCTTCTTGTGTCACAATTCTGTCAGTTCCCAGGGACCTTCTTAGCAAAAAAAAACAAGGCAGAGAAGATCTGAACTTGAAACTGAGCTTAAAACCAAGCAAAAAAGTCTAATGCACTTTTCATACCTTCTTTCTGCATCAAAAAGCAGAAAAGAGGTCGCAGGCTGTAATCTATGCCTTCTTCATTAGCTACCAATGGCAAGGTAGACTGGTTTCTATTTAACAAGAAAACTAATCCAGTTAAGACAGGCTGAGCAAACCTTTTTTGTTAAGCATCACCATTTGTGCTAGCTGTAACTGTGTCAAAAAAAGCATGTTGTAATGAATAAGATTTCCAGAAAATTAGTCAGATAGGCATTCCAATTATAAAAGGCCCTCTAATCATACAGAGCACAAAACTGATATATCAAACAGATATTTTCTGTCAATAGAAAAATCACCTTTTTAAATCACAAATCCAAGCAGATTCAAATTTTCCCACTGATTTCTACGACAGCCTGGAATAATCATCAGAGGAGTCAGTTAAACCTTGTTTAATCTGTTGTGTGATACAAACACACATTTCTCCTAAAGAAGGTAACAGAGCATGTCGATGTGCACTACGGGCCAGATCTGAATACAATCCCAGGCAATGAGAATCTGTCCATTGACTTGAGTCTTAATGTGACTTCAAAGAAGGTAGACCCCTGCTGGTTGACATTAAATTCTCTCCATTCAGTTCAACACTGGCATAAAAAGCTTAACTCTCCGTTACAAAAGGGTGTAATCTTGTCATAGCAAGTTTAATGTTGTAAACCATTAATAAAAATGGTCTTAAATATTCTTATTTAGCTTTGTGATATCAATCAGTGCTTTCCTGCATATTAGTCCTTTTGTAAAAGGAAATTATTAGCTGTCCTGGCCAGCTATGAAGCAATACACTCAAGGTATGGGTACCCCGTTGCTATGAAAAGAGGAAAGGTAAAATCTAATTAAAATCAGCTGGCGGCTTTTATGGCTGGCAGTAACACTAGCTTGGAGCAATTTTAAAATCACTGTTGCTTTGTTGAGGATGGAATGGCTTTTAAATCATACATAGGAATTTGGGGAGTATGTATAAAAAAAAAGGTCCTCGGAATCCCTTTTTTGCCCCTGTACTTCACTAGAAAAAGGATCAATTTGGATCACCGAGAAACTTGTGCAGTAAGCAGCAAATGTGTAATGGCTTATCTGCATGCCTTTTTCATTAGTGCTACCTTTCTTTTTTTTTTGCTTCTCAGGACTGGCTATATACTTTGTTGACAGAAACAAAGGTGGAAGTTGTACTATGAAGTGTAACAGAAACAATGAGATGTAAACACTAAAATACCATCAAGGAAATTTTCTTAAAAAAAGAAAGGCAAAAAAAATCCACACTGTGGCCCAGGGAACCATCTTCTAGTATTTATACATATGTCTTGACGCAGATCTCATTCTGCAGTGATTAATTAACTTTTTCACTAATATATGTAAGCAGATTCAGTTTCCTAGGGGCATTCTAATTAATTAGGTTTTCGCTCTGAATAATGTAGCTTTTCTAAACGGAAGCCTCCTGACTACATGTATTAATGGATTCTTTAAAATCTTTTGGCAGTTTTCTTATGCTCTACTTTGAATGTCACAACAGTGAAGTGCTAGCTACAAAAAACACTCCAGTAACTTTTTAGAAAGGCTTTGAGGCTAAAAGAATCAGCATTATCTTTTATCTTTTGTTACTTGAAGTTTAAATAATGCTCTCCCTCCCTCCCCAGTCAGCAAATAGTACAAAGCCAAATCAAGCTCAAGTTTAAGTAAAGAAAGAAAACAGCCAGATACAAATGAAACACAGAGACACAGTGATCCAAAATAAACAAATCCTGACACACATCATTACTAAAGCACACACAGAGGGAATTATAGCAGCTAAAAGGGAACTGAAAACTAGCAGCCAACAGTATCAGTTTTCACTGCAATGTCCCGATCTGGGAGGGAGAACTGAATTTTTACTAACTTATTTATTTAGTTTCTCTCTTACATTTATGCATTTATTTAGATACTTTCAATTCCCAGTTAGAACTCTAGGCATTTGGATCACATAAACCCAATAGGTTTATCCTCCACTCCCAGTCTAAGGTGTTGCATGTTTACTGAGCTGCCGAAATGATAAACCCAATTGTCTTAGCTTTACTATTTTAAAATTGCAGACATTGTTCTTCAGCCTGCAGCACAAGTCCTCCCCAAACACTGAAACATGCATTTCTCCAGAACTCCAGGATCTCAAATATAAAGTAAAAACAAAGAAAAAAACATCACTTTGCTCATACCGGGCAACCAACCCAGCAAAAAACCTGCTGTGTACAATACCAGATCTTTCTTCCAAAACACTGTCCATCTTCCTTGTATTCAGCTGAAACAAGCTTAAAGACTATTTTCTGTCCTGAGATTTAAGTGCCTGATGGAACCTAATTAACATCACTGAGGAACACAATACACTTTACTGTACCGAAGTCTTAGCGACTGACATTTTTCTGGGGGCTTTTCCTAGTTTACCACTATTAAATCTCAGTAGTATCTGGCTGGGTCTAGGCTGGCTAAATATCCTAGCTAAACATCAGAAGAGCCTTGGTTTTAGCCAAGCTGCCTCCAATGGTATAGGCAATGACCTCAAATGAGCCTTCAAAAGAACACTACTGTGCTCCCTAAAGTGCATTTGTGTCATCGCTATTAAGATTTATACATAGTGCTTTTGCTTTGTAAACATCTCCAGCTGCCATCAAACTACAAATAACAAAGGGGAAGTGAAAAATTTTCCCCCCATCATCAAATGCAGATGAAGGTGGATTTGACAAGGGGATCTCCTTGCCAGTAATCATGGAAACCCATCGTAAACTGAAGGAGTTCAAAACAGAATACATATTTATCCACCAGACTGTATCTACCCCTTTTCAAAGTTGACCAGAAAACTACAATCAGTGTTTGCATTTCTCAAAGGAATGCA
This sequence comes from Egretta garzetta, assembly GCF_000687185.1. Lineage (NCBI taxonomy): Eukaryota > Metazoa > Chordata > Aves > Pelecaniformes > Ardeidae > Egretta > Egretta garzetta. The sequence continues at coordinate 361,990 of NW_009259797.1, forward strand.
AAGGACTCTTCAGTGATCACATCTGACACAGAACTTTTATTTCTTTCATCTCCTAAATGATCAATTTTTTCCATCTATCTTCTGTATGCTACTTTTCTCCAGGTGCATTTGCATGAAGTTGGTTTTGGTGGATCCACGTGTCACTCTCATGTTTCGTTTTCTTCTCCCTGTTCGTCAGTGTCCTGTTTTTCCTCAGAGTTTGTTTATTGTATTCGCAGAAGTTTCTATAGCTCAAAATGCCCCCAGAAAGCCACAGCATTTGAATAATCATCTGGTTAATCTCATTCCATGAAATATTCAAGTGCAGTTCCTGAGCTCAACTTGAGGTAAAGTGTGAATAGACTATTTCATTAGTTAAACTATACTTTAATATGTTTTGACATTTTAATCAAAAGAACCTAATTTCTCCTTGTGCATTTCCCAAATTAAAGGCTTATAGTAAAAGACAGTGGAATTTTTGAGCTTGTACACGTTATGGTTGTACAGTAGGCATTAGAGAAAGTTTTGGGCTTTGACTTCTAACGTTTTTGGAAACTAGAATACCGGCAAAATATCTGACATATTTTGAACTGTGACAGAAATTAAGATACAGAATGATCTATCACTTTGAGTCACATGTGACAGTTAATTATTCAAAAGTCCAGTTTTTGCTAAATTAACAGCACAGGGATGTGAAGAAAACATTATTATGTAATTAAAAGCATAAATCTTTGTAAGATATGACTGAAAGCTTCAGAACAAAGAGAAAACCAGTTCCTTCAGATAATGATCATGGCACACTAAAGTATCTTTGTTACAAACATGAAGGGTTTACTCTTCTATTCTGGGATCCCGAAAACTCTTTCAAATATCACAAGAACCCTAGGATGAGCCACTACTTATTTACTTTTAGGTATGTGGGAACTGAGGCACCGGCAGCTAATGCACCTTGCCCAAAGGTGCCCAAATCCTGCACTTTATCCACAAGACTATTTTTGCCTCTACTTCTAATACCCTACAACACATCACACTATAAATGCACAGTCTTTGCAAACCTTTAAGCTCAATCCAGACTTTCAAGTAAATGGCCAGAATGAATTTCTGGTTGCTTTGAAACTGACGCTACTTGTGATGTGTAACACAGGTGATCTATGGCTAACTGGAATATCACACCTCTCTCTACACACCATCCCACAGCCATTTCCAATCTTATAGCTAATGAAGGGGTAGGAGCCTTTTCCTCCAGAGCAAAATATACAAACTGTTATCCTGTTAGTTAAGTAATTTTTGCCCATAGCCTGCTTCCTATGTGCAGTCTTCTAATTCTATCGAGCGAGAAAAATGTGAATTTGTCCAATAATCTGGTTATTACTAGATAATTAATATTAGCTCTTGGATTGTGAAGGCTGGGGGGAGTGACAAAGTTGTTCCCTAACAAAATGTATTGGAGAATGCAAGCTGTAGGTAGAAAAATAACTGCAGTACCCCTTCACTCATAACATACTCACACAAAAGCCAGTCTGAATCTAGGAGAAAAGAATGATAATAAATATAGCACAATAGGAAAGAGCAACGTTACCACACTTTGAAAAATATGTTAGTAATGTAATTGAAACTGTCTTATGCTGTATATAACAATGCATGGCAGCTAACCAGTACTTCTAAGTGGATTACTATTTCCCTGGCCAGAAATCTGTGATGATAAGAAATGGCATCCCCCTACTCCTTCCAGTGTAAATTTCATTCCTCACCATCCCTCCATAAATAGTGGTAATTCAAAGTGGCTCCTGCATGCACCTTCCTATCTCAAAAATAAAAATGCTATTTCAAAAAAAAAGTAAATGCTTGGAAATGTAAGGATTTTCTCCTTAAGAATAAAATGTTCTTCCTCCCTTGGTTGAAACATTAAGTCATGATGGTTTCCAAGCTGACACATCAATTATGATGGGCTGATGGGTCACATTACATTGCACTGCAGCAAATCATGCAGCGTTAATGTTGGAAATTAGAGAGAGAATAACCCAGACAGACAGACAGACACACACTCCCTTTCGCACTTTTCAGATTTGCTAGTTGCTGCACATTCTTCCAAATGAAAAAAAAAAACCAAAAACAAAGCATACAAACAATCAAAGAGAGATGCAATTGTCTGATTCACAGTGATAATTTAGCTGAAAACTTGCTAAACATTAATCTAAAACTGGACACATGCACAGTTCTTCGGTAAAGCTGGTTTGGAGAAGAAAGCATGCAGGTTGTTTCTTACCTGTAATATGGTAGCTAACCTGACGGTTGACCTCAGACGTGTCTTCATCCCAGGTGCTAAGAACAGCCACAACTTCCCCTGGAGGGTCACTCTCCTTCACTGACCCTCTGTACACCTCGTGCTCAAAGATGGGTGCGTTATCATTTATGTCTGTCACAGTAACTGAGACCAAGGTGGTTGATGACAAGGATAAAGCTTCCCCCAGATCTGAGGCCACCACTGCAAAGGTGAAAGCAGGGTCCTTTTCATGGTCTAAATCCTTCAGTGTGCTGATCCAGCCACTGTTGCTATCAATGGTGAACGCTTCTGTGATCTTCTCCAGCTCCGATTCCACCGCAAGTGTATAGGTGACCTGCCCGTTTGCGCTCGAGTCTGCATCAACTGCTTTAACTTGCATAAGTTTTGTTCCTATAGGCATCCCTTCCATTATTATAGCATCATAGCTAGCCGTTTCAAACATGGGCTTGTTGTCATTTACATCCAGTACCTTAACTTCCACATCCACAGTCAACACAATGTCTACTTTGTCTAACTGAATGGTGGCTGCAACTTTGAAGTGAAAAGCAGGATTTGTCTCGTGGTCAAGTCTCTTATCCAGTTTTATGAGCCCCGTGTCTTGCTCTATGATGAAAACCCCGTCTTTATTGTTTTCGGTCAGCTCACCATTAACTGTGCTATACAAAGCACCATGATTAGGCAAAACATGCAGAATGTCAATGGTACTACCTATAACGGTGTCTTCTGTTATAGTAAAGGAATACTGGGGTTGAGAAAAGGAAGGCAAAATAGTTTCTGGGGGTAAAACATGGATGTAGACAGGAA
>NW_009259797.1:365123-376328 GCF_000687185.1 Egretta garzetta
CAGCTGGTTAAAGCTACCCTTGGTGACCATCCATCCATTGTCTGGATCTATTTCAAGCAGATCAGCCACTGAAACAGAGGCTTCACTATACAGAGAATAGGTAATTCTGGAATTGGCTCCATCATCTGGATCTACTGCTTGCACTTGGGTCACCAAGTAACCTTTCCCAACATCTGCTTTGACACTTGCTCTGTATTCAACCGTCATAAATTGGGGAGCGTTGTCATTCTCATCCACTACTATCACCCTCACAGTGCAAAACGTACTCCTGCCACCTCCATCAAGGGCTCTCAAAAATATGCCGATATCACTTTCCAGCGGGTTCTCCCGGTCCAACCTCTCAGTTGTCAGGATCTGCCCATTGCTATCAATCAAAAATCGGTCCTTGGCAAAGTCATTTATTATGGAGTAGCTTATCTGGCCGTATACACCTGAATCCCCATCTGTTGCCTTTACATGGACTACCTTAGTTCCAGGTGCAGCATTTTCTCTAACCTCTGCGACATAAATGCTCTGCGAAAACACCGGGCTGTAGAGGTTGGCTCCAAGGATCTGTATGTGCACCTGAGCTGTGCTGGTGAACAGCCCGTCTGACACAGAGACATTTAGGCTGTACATGGGCTCCATTCTCTGTTTGCGATGGTTGGAAAGGGTGATAACACCACTCTTGCTGTCCATAATAAAACTGGTCCGATCATTTCCCGATAGGATGCTGTACTCCAGTCTGTCAAAATCAGAGCTGTCGGCATCAGAAGCTTGGACACAAGTCACAAAATGACCCCGAGGTGCTAGTTCGCTCACATACGATTCATATATTAACTGGTTAAAAACTGGAGGGTTGTCATTCATATCTGTTATTGAGATACTGACAAGAACCTCACTGCTTAGTGGTGGGAACCCATTATCAGTTGCTCTTACTTTCAAGCTACACTGCTGTATGAGTTCATGATCCAGCATCCGGGCTGTCAGAATTAGGCCGCTGGTGCTGTCTATATGGAAATAGTCTGTGCTGTTAAAGGTGTCCTGGACTATCTGATACTGCACAATCTTGTTATTGTCAGAGTCAGCATCAATAGCAACAACCTGCAGTACAGGAGTCCCAATCAAAGATGCTTCAGACAAAGTAGCATTATAAGCTGACTGATCAAAAACTGGAGGATTATCATTAACATCATTAATGATCAAGTCCACAGTGACCTCAGCTCGAGCACCAGTGAGGGCATCACTGGCTCGTACCATCAGCTTGAAAAGAGAATTTATTTCATAGTCCAGTGGGCTGATGACACTCAGAACTCCAGTATCAAAGTCGATATTAAACTGGTTGTAAGGATCTCCATCGACAATGATATAAATAATATCCTGGCCTTCTGGACTGGTTGCATTTATGCTTAAAATTGGTGTGTGCATTTCTACATCTTCATTCACAGAAGCTGTATAGAAGGGCTTGTCAAATACAGGCATTGCTTTGTTAACAATAGTAATGGGGAGCTCTACTGAAGCAGACAACGATGGGTTACCACCATCTTTTGCAAGAACAACAACCAAATACTCTATATTAGACAAATCAGAATTGAAGGCTTCTTTTAAAGTGACGCTACCAGATACTCTATCAATTTCAAAATGACCGTAGTCTTCCTTCAGAAGATATGACACCTCACCATTTTCAGCCTTATCTTTATCAATAGCCGTCACTCGATATATCATGGTTCCAGGCTCAGCATCAACTTGCACAGCAGCATAGTATGGAAGCCCTACAAACACTGGGGCATTGTCATTTATGTCCTCAATGTAAACCCTCACCACCACTCGAGCGACACGAAGGTGATCTAGTTCACGGCTTGCTTCCACCACCAACTCATACAGCTCTTGTTCCTCTCGGTCGAAGGGGACGCCAGTTGTCTGAATGACTCCTGAGGTAGATTTGATTTTAAACTTGTTGCCTGGGTTTAATATACTGTATTTCAAAGGCTCATTGAGGCGGTTACCAACAGCATTTACCACTGCAATCTTTGTGATATTGGTGCTATTTTCTGAGATAGAAGTTGAATAAAAATTTTGTGTAAAATGGAGCCCGCTATCCATGGCTTCTTTTACCATTATTGTCACCATAGCAGTGCTATAAAATTTCCCATCAGATACTCTTACTATTAGCATATAATGGTCTTTGGAGAGGCTATTGTTTTTAATGGTGAGCACTCCTGTGCTTGAATCAATTAAAAAATGGTCCATATTGCCTTCAATTAGACTATATGTTAGTTCAGGGGGGATCTCTGAATCTGGGTCTGTAGCCTTGACTTTGAGAACCTCAACACCGACATATGTGGGTAGGAGCAAGACTGTCTCAAATACAGCCTGGCTGAAGACTGGTGGATTGTCATTGACATCAGTTACCTCAATGGTCACTTCAACTGGGCTCTCTGCTGTAAGCTGGGGATTCCCACTGTCTCTAACATGCACGTGGAAGTGGAAGTGGGCTATTGTTTCATGATCTAAATTTGCAATTGTTCTGATTGCACCTGTGCTGGAATCTACTGTGAAATACTTTTTTGCAGTAGACTCAACAATCTGGTAGACAAGCAAAGCATTCTGGTTGCTGTCAGCATCAGTGGCACGTATCACTAGGGGACTGTTATTTGTGCTCAGGACTATGCTATTTATAGGAGCAGCTTCGCTTATGCTGCCCAAATACTGAGAGAAGAGAAAAACTGGTGGGTTATCATTTTCATCAACAATCTGAATGTTCACAGTGGCATTTGATGCCATGCCTGCCATATTTGTTGCCTGTACAATGAGCTGATAGAAGGAAGCACGTTCATAATCAAGAGCCTTTTGAGTAGTGATCACTCCAGAATATGGATTTATAGTGAAGGCTCCATCTGCATTCCCATCTTTAACCTCATAAACTAACGTGGACTGACTGATTGCAGAGAGAGAGATGACAGAAGTACCAATATCCGCATTTTCATTAACCTCGGCTTGGTATTCTTTGAGCGTGAACTTAGGATGGGAGTTATCTGCCATCGTCACAGATATCCGCACAATTGCTGTTGCAGACAGCGGTGGAGAACCTTGATCAGTCACTTTGACTGACAAAACAAACTGTCCCATAGTGGTTAAGTCTGGTTCCTTCAGTAGTGTAATGATCCCTAAAACTGGTTCAATCTTGAATGTGTTTCCTGTATTTCCTAAAACAGAAACATTGGAAGCAAATTAGAAATTAAATACAATGCACTTAATGATATTTTAAACCAGGAGCAATTAGCTTCAATTTGTTAAAGGCAGTTATTCTAAAAAAAAAACCAACGCAAACCCAACAACATAAAAGAATTCTCAAGGTCCTCCCAGCCTTCCTTTCTGAAAATCAGGCATCTCAGTAGATGGTATAGGTATTCAAACCTTAAGAATCTCAGGTGCTGCTATCTATACCTTGATTCTGAGTATCAACATTTGAGCAAGCGCTGCATGTGCATTACTCATACTGAAGTAGGAAAAAATATCCCTAAATTATGAGAATTAGTCAAATACATGTACACCTAAAGGCAAAGAAACTAGATCAGAGGCTAACAAGCCAATTACAAGACAAATGGATAACAACTCAGGCTCTTAATTGAAGGGGATATTAAGCAACCATAGAGAAGATTATAGTAGGTCAAGACTCAAAGAACTGAATATAAGAAGGTTAAAGTGGCATTTAGGAAAATAAAACAGAACAAATAGCATAGAAAAGAGATTCAAGTATCTTGTGGCACAAAGGTTTATCGTATGATCTCAGAGGAGGATGAATCTAGATGAATGAGATTTAGCAGAAAATGTCAGGAAATGTCTGTTATAACATGAAAGCAGGGATATTACTGACTGCATAAAGGTGAAAACAGTGAGTTTGGATCAAAGACCTTCTCCGGGGTCTTTTTTTCTTTTCAGTCTTTTTGCCAACCTCTTCTTTAGCAAGACAGATTCAAAACTTTTGATACGTATCCTTATCCTGTAATTAGAGATCACCTTTATTAGGCAATCTGTATTTTGCTGCTTGAAGTATAGGATGCTGTGTGTGTATATGGCATGTATATGCATACAGACTCTTTTTCTGAACTTGATTCTAAACACAAACCACATGTACTGACTTACAGCAATTCCAATCATTATAACATGTTCCTGATATTGTAATTTACACTTTAAAATCTAGAACTGCTTCCAATCTACAGTTAAGCATCCATCCATGACCTGGAGAGAAATATGTCTCAGGTAACTGGTGATAAACAAGAGATTTTCTTTTAATGGTGATTGTTACAGGTGCTGTGCACAGAGCAGTAAATGTGAAAATTGTAGCTGGAATATCAAATACATGGAATCCTAAATGAAGTGACTTAATGTGAACTACTTTTAAGAAGTGATTCATGATCTGTTGTAAGTTCTGGGGCCTGGAGGCTAATTTAAGCTCCATAGTACTGTATGTCGTTCAGTACTGGTAGTGGCTTTCTATTTATATCCATCCTTTCAGATCAGTAAAGTTTACTCTACTAGCTAAAACAAAAATTGTGCTATTCACTGAGGAGCTGAGATTCTGGCAGAGCTACAAATTCTCATAAAGATCTCAGTATCTGACACATTTGCAGACACTACAAATGCTGCTGCAGTTATTTTGTCAGTGCTTGCTAATACGAATAAATTTTAGCTACTGACTGCCTCATCTAAGACCAAAGCAGGTTCTTCTGCTTTAAGAATTTCTTATGAAATCACACAAAAGCTACTTTCTTTACCAATTGCTCTCTTCACATGCAAGGTGAGGTAAGTAATTCCCCTGAATGAAAGTCCTAGCATGTCAGGTTGCTCTTTACATTGTGGTGGCACCTACAGGTGATTGGGTTGGAGCCCATAATAGTAATAAGGTGTCAAGAAAAATCTGGGAACAGTCTTGAAAAACATTGCCCCAGGAACCTGATCTGGTCTGCTCAGAGTTCGTTCTATAAAGCAAGCGTTGTCCTGCCTGGGCATGTGTAAAATTTCCCCTGATCCAAGTTAAAGGACACTGAAGAATCCTGAGAGATAACTGCTAAGACCAAATGCAGTGCGTAAAGGAAATACTTGTTTTGTAGTGCTAAGCTCTTTGTATGACCACGAGGGTCTAAGCTCAACACTTTTGGCTACAGAAGACTTCACCTCCTGGTTTGCTTACGGGACTCTGCTTCCACAGAGCATACAGGGTCATGACATAAAAAAGTGCCTTGTGTCTTCTCTAAGCTTCAGGCTATATCAGATTAATTTAAAGTGTGAGCTTGAACTGTATGAGGTTAAATCAATATGAGATGGTGTAGATATTCTTATTTCATTACTTATTTTTTGTCATTTAGCCTGTTCTTAATTGGCATAAGCCATCCTAGCTGATGACAAGTCTTTATAATAATATAGGGATAAATAATGATCCTGGAGGATCACAGCCTAATGCTGGGAAAGTCTTGTGATCTGATTAATATGGGGACAATCTGCAGTATATGAGACTTCTTTTTTGGGCAATATAGGTTTCAAGTTTTGCTATTATTACAATGGAAAGATCCATATTACTTTAAAAAAAAAAAAGCAAACAACTTTAAATGAAACATTAAAAAAATCCAAAGGTTACAAACTTCTACTTCCTTCTATCTTTTTCCAGGCACCCCTCTTGTATGTATGTTAATGGTTTATCTCAAGAGATAATTCTTAACTTCAGATCCATATAAGCCAGAGAAAGTTACATTCACTTGCATGTGTGACAGAGATAATGCAAACTTGTCATGACCATGCTGTTGCTCCGGCAGAGGAATGCTTTTGCTGGTACAGATTACGTGGTAAATGTAAATATCCAGAGTTTAACAGCAAAAGCAATTTTGATCTGGTATCACCATGCCCTCCCTTAGTTTCAAGAGACCTTGCGCCATTAACATGCTATGGCTCTGCTGAGAGAACTTTTTAACGTAGCCCTGGTGTTAGTTTCCATGCTCCTCTGATCCGAATATTGGCAAAGATGCCAGGAGATACCATCTGTTGCGGCATTTGTTTATGGAGGATCCACTGTGTACTATACTGAAGCCAGCAACCTGAAAACAAGCCACTCGCTGTAGCTTTCCATAACTATCTTCTGTGATGGTTTTGAACCAATGACTTAGAGGTAAAAGGCTCAGTAGCCTTCTAGTGAACATTCTTCAAAATAAAAAACAACCAACAGGAAGGTGTCTTCTTTGCCCAGCTCTACAGAAGGTAGACCAAAGAAGTTGACTTGTATGCCAAGACAGACCACCGTCACAGCACTGCTCTGTGTATGGCATGAATCACAACACTGCATTTTCAGCCTCTGTCCTAACCTGCTTCAATAGTGTAGATAAGCTCTGCATTTTCGCCTTTGTCTTTGTCCAAAGCTGTGACCTGCAAGACTGCTGATCCAACTGCTGCTGATTCAAACACTGAGGCTTCATACAAGGGGCTGGTAAAGTATGGACTATGGTCATTGGAGTCTTCCACATTTATGATGACTCTGGCCAGGTTTCTTCTGTAAGGGAATTCTTGATCTCGGACCTACAGAAAAAGTGCATAATACACATCTTGATATCCATCTAGTAAAACTTGATAAATATTGCTTATCTGAGCGTTAATAATACTTACAGTTGTATTTAATACAAAGTAATAAAACAATACATTTGTCCCAAACAACAGTCTAAAATACATTCACATGTGAGATGGTAGACAGTAAAATTAAAGAAACAGGAAGAGCTTAGGGACTTTTTTTTTCACTTGTGAAAGAATGCATGGCAACTACCCATCATGACATGAATTTGTAAAGTGGAAACCACATGGCATCTTAAATTTGACTTCAGGTTTGCAAGAGATACTTTTTTTTTAATACATGCTAAATGATCACGCCTTTGCTCTGCCATTTCCTGCTTTATAGCATAGATGCAAATATACCTTGTCCATTGATCCTTCTTTCAAAGAGATGCAAACAATTTTACCCACTGTGATCAGTCATGTGTCAGTCTAGTGCTTGTAGCTGCCAATGGACATTTTCGTCATTGTATATGTACATACGTTTTTGAAGATGATGATACCAATCATAAACAGAGTAGGAATTACCTTAAGAAGTGCTGAGCAGTCCCAACAGAGGTATCATTTATCACACCTCTTTCAACCCCATACAAAATATCTCAGCACTGCTACACTGATAATCCTACCAACATGATCCCCAAAAGTTTGGTTCTTCTTAAGTAGAGCAAAACCCCGACTGTATCAGGTGGAGATCAAAACCAAGCACCAGAAAATGACCTCTGTCAGCCATGTCTCTCTGTGATTCAGTTTGTATTTATTTCTTAGCCTGCTCTCCAAAGGACTTGCAGCTTGGTACTCTGCAAGATGAGAACCTGTGCAGTTTCTTCTCACTTGGTTCTCACAACAGGTCTCTGATTCCTAGGGTACCCTGCCCAAAGATGGCCCCCTAACACATCATGAGCTGTTCCTTCAAAGATCAGTTCTGCAGGAGGCTTAAGTGGTTAAAGAAAATAGCAGACTACAATGTTTTAACTAATACAGATTTTTTTTTTTGTTATACTCCAGTCCATAATATATAATCTTCACTTGAAAACAGACAGACTTATGTTCTGTAATTTAGGTGCACTGAGCAAAAAATGGTAATTAATTTTTTTTTTTCTGCATACCCAAACATTTGGAAGTGTAGATGAAAGTTGTTTTGTATATCAACAGTTTATGTACTGAAATAAGTCTGTAAAAGGAAACTATAAATGAGGTTTGTATTCAGAAAGGCTGTAGCATTCTCTATGGCAAGAAAGCAGTTAACTCCCTGTGAATAACTCTCAAATAACTTTCAGCCTCACTTCAGAAACTCTGAAAATTACCTTGAGTGAGAGGACCAGACGCCAAGAGATTAAATAATTTCCTGCTTGCTCTCCCTTGAGATAGCAAATCATATTATATTCCATACAATGAATTCACAATAAGTTTCCAAAAAAAGCCCAAATAAAAAATGTAAAATAAATACACAGCAGGGCAGTCAAGATGAAATTAATGACTACTTACTGCACTAAGAGTCCTTTGCTCATGCAAAGACTAAGGCACATATGCACCTGAAGCAGCAGTGATTGTGTCCTGAGCCGAGTGAATATTGCATTCTTACCATGACATTAAGGATGTGCTTATCTTGAGCTTCATGGTCTAATCTCTCAGCAGTATAGAGCACCCCAGTGCTGGGATCAATTCTGAATTTTCTCACGCTGACTGTATCAATGCTGCTGTGAATAGTGTAGCTCAGCTTATGCTTTTCATCTCTGTCTATAGCTTCAATTTGCAGAATTTCAGTATCAGGGAGGATGTCCTCTGAAATGGTGACATCGTAACTTGGGTGAGAGAATTCTGGGCCATTATCATTGTTATCCAACACTTTGATAAGAACCTACAGTTAATAAAAGAAAAAACATTTCAAGTTACTGAAGTCTAGTCAAACTACTGAATAAGCACCTAAAGAAATGTAATTTACTTTAGAAGGCTTATGATGTTATGCTGCTGTATGGTAGGACTGAGAAACATCACTTAATATTATATGTTTACTGTTCGGATTAACAGAAATAGTAAGGATATAACTTTGAAGACAAAATGTTCCTAATTATAAGACCTACTCAAAGCTTGACAAAGAAGTCCATATTTTTAATATCTATAGATTTGAAAATATTCCTGCAATGGTCATACAAAAGGTTTTGTCATCCCTTGTAACTGCTCCAGTTACAAGAGCCTTCTAGAGCTATTATGGGATTTCCTTTCCCCTTCACTATTAAGGCTATAAAAGAATCATTTTCACATTACTTAAATCTGCTTTTTATACAATCAAGGTTCAAGTAAAACCTCTGTTGTTTTCTGCCCCATGTATTGTGTCAGGACGTACTAGCAGTGTCAAATCATGACAGCAGTGGAGGCTTCGAGTTGCTGTTACACCTTAGGCTGTGTTGGGCATGGAGACGCTTGATGAGGCGAGAAGAGGAGATGACCTCACAAGCATGCAAGCCCACCCCATACAGATCAATACATACCACAGTTACAGGCCAGGTAATCTCAGGGCACTGGCAACAGGGAAGGATGATTTTTATGTTTTCATCCTTACTGTTCCTTTGCCAGTGGTGGTTGTCTTTACTGCCAACCACTTTCCCCTCAAACACCTATTTGCCTCCCTTCTATTGCAGTTTATGAACGGTAGGACTTCTGCTAAAAAATGTGACTGAACGCTGTGCCATTTGCTTCAAGTCTGTCTTAAAAACCTCGGTATTGGTCCCTAAAGAAACTTGGAGTGGGGGAAGGCAGCCAGGATGCTGCTGTTGCTTCCTATTACGCCCATTTCAATATATCCAGGCTGACCCTGGTAAGCAATAACAATCGCTATTTTCCAAGCTTTGCCTTTCAGAAGTTATGTGACTATGTAGTGCTGTGTGTGTGTGGCTCTGATGAGGTCTTGTGTTTTCCACCACTGGAGGAGTCACTCCCTGGAGAAAACTTACTTTCCCGACTTTGTATGCTATAGATTACTTTGGGCAGCGTGGAAGCAAAACCCTTGACAAACTACATAATACTGAAAGATGAAATGCAAAGAGTTGCCTCTTTTTTCAGGAGTGGAAACAAAAAGTATCTTTTGCAGAATATGCCTGTGAAAGGCACATTTTACAGTGAAAGAAAATGAACAAGTTTTTATTCAAAGACTTTGAAATAAGAAATAGTCCAATGAATGACATGGGAAAGGCCATTCATGGGACTCTTCCCTAAGACTAGAAGACTTGACCCATCCCTCATGATATGTTCTTTGTTATTCTGAAAAGTATTTGGCTCTTTTTTTAAGCAAATATTTTATTACTTTGCTCGATCAAGCCCTGTTCACCAATACTTTCTTAACAGAACAAAAATGCAGTTATACTTTTACTGCAATATTGCACAAACAGATGTTGGCCTCAGAGAGAAATGAAACTTTAGATTTCCATGATATGTGGAAGGGTTTGCAGAACACATTACCAGAAGGAACACGAGCAATTGTAAGCAGTGGTCATAATGAACTAGCCTGGGAACTGTTTAAAAGACAGCTGAAATAAAATGCTCTGGAAGTTAAATGGCATAGGACTTCAACTGCACATTCTGTACAATTTAATTTTCACCAGATTATGGTACGCCAGAGTGAAGCAGGGCAAAGCCTACATTAAGTTATGCTTCAGTCCTGGATAGATAGCGATAAAATTGGGGGGAAATATGCATTGCTGGGCCTATAATAATGTTGAAGAATTACTTAGCTTTTTTAATTTTTGTTGTTGCTATGCAATATATCAAGGTGTGTTTCTGACTTGGTTGAGGGAAAAATCTGAAAAATATGCGAAGAAATGAGTTGCAATATATGAAACAAAGCCCCAGGAAAAAATGAAAAGACTTCAACTCTACTCTAATGGGACACAGAGCCAGTGCTGAACTTTTGTTAGTGTAAGGAAGAAACACTGAAGCAATATGAGTTGGGGATAATCTGATTACCAGTGTTTAATACTTAAAGGCATCTTCTCGAGCAGTTTTGATACTCTCAGTCCTTGCCAGGTACCACCGTAACACAGCTGGATTATTTTACCGCTGCATTGTTAATACAAACAGCACAATTTATTTTACTTTCAATCAGTGGCCAAAAACTTTGTCATGTATCATTTTAGATTGTCTAACAGAGAAGTAAAAACTTTTCAAATGGATTAGATTGAAAATACCAAGACTGTTTGGTTCTGCTGATGCTAGTACAGCACAGTCTGCCTTGAACAAGTAAACTGCCATGTGAGGGACAGGCTCGTATCTGTGAATTTGTTTTTTGCTGTGTACAAGCTCAAGCTATTCTGTAAGAAAAAATAAATGTATAGATGCACACCGATGTGTCTTAAAGGTACCGCTACAGCGGTGACATCCTGTTTTGTTTGCGTGGTATGTGATCACCCCAGCGCTGGGGTTTGTTTCCCATTATATCTAATGCATTTTGGGATCACTGGCAAATTGGGACAGCAGAGGAGGGCATAAAGCTTTATCCACCACAAAGCTTGCACCGTGACTGCACAAGGCACAGCTCTGTGATTTATGCCTTCACTAGACTGCGTAAACTAAACAGGGTGGGACTGGATCAGCAGCAGAGACCAAGGGTAAGCCATGAGACTATGGAATCCACACTAC
>NW_009259797.1:376357-378857 GCF_000687185.1 Egretta garzetta
CCATGATGGTACTTGGGGAGTGGGAGGTGTGAAGAGGGGAAAAGATAAAAACATTAAGATCCTCATTCACTGCGGTCATCAAACTTACAGGGAACTATGCACTTAAAACTGCTTTGATAATTTCCAGAAAATAACTTTTTTTTCTTTCATTTTATATCTACTGTAAAACTGATCAAGTGCCTGTTTAAGTGGCAGGCATCTTCCTCCCCAGAGATGACAGTATTTTAATGATTTGTCAAGTGATCCACATTGAAATACGCATTATTTATTACATACTCTGCATTTCAACAGCCACTTCCATCTGGAGATGAAAGGTGGTGGGTTAGAGATGCTAATGAATAAAGAGGTCATTATTGATTCACAATTTTTTCTATTAAAGCAGTTAAGAGTATTTCCAATTTTTGTCAGCTGTCCCTCAAAATTCCCAGGAGTCAACTGTAATTTTAACATTACCATCTCTCCTTTACTAGAGGGGGTGGATTTTCCTTGCAACAAAAGGAATTTAGATTATATATGGGAATACTGATTATACAGAACTCTGTTAAACCCACAAGCTATGGAAAAGGAGAAAATGGAACTCTTTTATGTTCTTAAAAATTAACTGTCTCGGGAGCTACTTGAAACAAAATCAGGTAAAATAATAAAGGAACTTAAGTGCCATTTTAAATGGATACTAGCCCTTCAATCCTCACATTTTTCAGGAGCAAGTGGCTGTTATTATCCCCATTCTTTGCCTAGGAAAACGCTGCCTTGCAGCAAGGTTAAATGACTTACCAAAGCCACACAAGAAGTGCAGTGGCAAAGGTGGGAAAGATATTTTAGGTTGATTTTTGAGCCACCCCCCTTTTATTAGGTCACCTTAAAATGCCACCTTCCTGTGCAGAAGATTTTCTGCTCCAGCAGGATGACTTCTAGTAAGGTGTTACTTACAAAGAGGGGGCAATCTTTTCCTTTAATAACAGACAAATGTTACACTGACACACACACCGGGCTCATAGAAAACCTGATCCTACAAACATATGTGAAGTTGAGTAAGCTGAATTCCACCAGATCATTAATATGGGGAAAGTTACTCAAATTTGTTTAACAACTGCCAAACTTAGGCATAAAATCTTGGTACTACTGGCAAATTGCCCATTGACTTCAAAAGCGCCAGCATGCTGCTCCTTGAAGCCTTAAGCTTTAGCCAGTCTGTAGCACGTCTTTCACCCCAAATCAAGTGTTACCCTACTGAAGCGACTCAAAGACTCACAGTAATTTAATACCTTCCTCATATTTATTTCAAAATGGAAGATATGGCAAGAATGAGCTGTGTTGCATAAATATCCTTTATTACTGTCTAGGTGCCCGGGGTGTTAAGCTGTGACAGTACCCATTGTGTAAAATCAAAGACAGGCTTTAAAAGTTTCCTAACACATCTCCAAAAGGTGATGAATGGAAATGTTTACTATTTGCTTGCTGCTAAGTAGGGATTCCTCTTTGCTGAGGACTGTGCAAGGTTACTGACTAAACCACTTTTCATGGACAAACATTAGCTGCAAGTCTTTTTTTCATGCTCATAAAGCAAACATGCAGCAAAGCAGTCTCTGCCCGGTTATCCTTGAAAGCTCATATCTTTTCCAGCATGTCGTGGGCTCCAGAAAGGCAGGCTTGCCTCCTTCTGCTTCCATTGTGTGGAGCCTAATTTATAGTCTGAACAAGCACCTCACTATAAAAGATTTTCTTCTCCCCGCTCACTTCCTATTTCCCACAGTTAAAGCAAGTTTCAAATAAAGGATTCACGGGCCTCCAAGCTTACAAATTAGGCAAAGTAACACTCAAAGCATTAGCAAAGACTTTGTATTCAAAATGGTAAGTGAAAGGCCTAGAGAAATACAATCAAATCAGAGCAGGACAAAACCTAATGCAGGAAGTCTCTCCAAAGCTGTTTTTAATGTTGCCCATCACAAATACATTTGGTTTAGGCACAAATGTATTTGAGTGAAAACTGGATAAATGCCAGGAGCTGCTTTAGAGACATTTGAAGCTGGAAGAATCTGCTTGGCTAATTGCTTGGTCTGGGCAGAGTGTTGTAGTACAACCTATTAAGTGCCTGAATTGCTTAAACTCAGGTTACGCTTTTGTACGGGTTTTGAAAACCTATTTTGATTTAATATTGCTTTCAATAGTTTTACCACACAGCTTTATTTGCAACTTCCTGACAAGTTTTTCTCTCTCCCAAACCCCAACCTTCACATAAAAATGCAAACAATTTCCCTACCAACCTCAGTGGTCTGTTATTTATACTTTACTGTGCCCCTTGTGTTATGTTAAAAGGGGGAAAAAGTCTTTGTTTCACAGGCAAGGCAGTGCTGAGATCGCTGGATGGGACAGAAAGAAAGCAAGGATTGGGCTGGTTCTAGTCTGGGGGAAAGATTCAACAGAGCAAAAGTGAAAAATTTAATTGGAACACCATGTCTTCTTGTCCATCCTAGAAAAATCCACAGCCCAGAGCCTCTTC
>NW_009259797.1:378870-389974 GCF_000687185.1 Egretta garzetta
TTCCCTACCCTTTGGCCGTGGTCCTCTAAGCAGAGCTTTTCACCATCCTCACTCAGGGTGATTGATAAGCTCCTCTTTGTTAAGAAACAATCCTATAAAGAAAAGGTGTTCTCTGAAAGGTGAGACCAAGTTTGGTATCCTGAAACTCTCAGCTAAAGGTCAATCCTGAGCAGAAGAATAAACAAAAGTCCACAGCCTTCTGCAAGGAGAGACAGAAAGGGGCAATGAGCAGTAACTTCTCCCATCTGCTCTTCCAGCCTGGTTGGCTCCAGCTGAAGGTAGTACAAGCAACCATGCATTGATCTACAAAAACTTTTCAGAGGGAACTGCATGTTCCTCTCTGAGTGTCCACTCTACTGGGAAATAGTGAGATGGTTTTGCAATAAGGGAAACCGAGACACTTTTTGCCTCCTAGCTTGGAAGCATCAGCCTTCGTGCTTTAAAGCATCTTTTTTATAGCAGTTAGGACAATGAGAAAGAAGGAGAAGGCAAAAAAAAAAAAAAAAAAAGAAAAAACAAGAAGTAAAGCTGTCTGTTTCATATAATACCATGACTCCAGGAGGCTCTTCTTAAAAAAAAAAAGAAATTGATAAAAGTGAAAAATTATCATCACTTAGATGATTGTTCCCCACTGTACTGTACTTCTGTGCGTATTTTAGCAAAACTCAATGGCATGCACTACAAATAAATAAATAAATAAATGCTATTCCTATGTTGTGCTTGGATGCAAATGACCTGAGTCCTTCAGTAAAAAATGGAGGCTTTGGTACAAACCTGACTCATCATGAGATCAAGAGAACCTTTAACGTTACACAGTCAGTCAAAACTGTGGCAGACGTGGGCATTTAGATACCATTATACTGATTTCTTGCCAGGAGGTTCCTCTCTCTGCTCCGGCGAGGGCAAAAGACCCTTTCCCAGCCCAAAGAGAGGTGGTGGCAGTGGCGGGGAGCAGGGTCTCTGTGCAGAGCTGCTGTCCCAGCTTTCTCCAGCATGTGGGATACAGAAGCCCCATCCCCTCCCCAAGGCCAGCAGCTCGCCTGGCAGCTGCAGGAATCAAGTTTAGCAGGGATTTAGAGCCAAGGTACGCCTTCAGCCTTTAATAAATTACCGCGTGGCCTTGAGCAATAATGAATTAAGCTAAGGGAAAAAAACCAAAGCTCTTCCTGGCTAAGTCAGAAGACTTAGCCTTCCTAGAAGTTAATCAATGTGACAGAAGCTTTATACCCACACTCCAAATATATAAATCAAGCGAGTCAACATTTCTTTGTCT
The DNA here is from genome assembly GCF_000687185.1 of Egretta garzetta. Lineage (NCBI taxonomy): Eukaryota > Metazoa > Chordata > Aves > Pelecaniformes > Ardeidae > Egretta > Egretta garzetta. Next base: position 380,144 of record NW_009259797.1, read on the forward strand.
TTGCCCCCTCCACCCCTCCCCGCCACGGCTATGCGGCCAGGACGGCCGGGGCTCAGCTGCACGGGCAGCCCGGTGAGTGGCAGTGGCTCAGCAAGTCCTGGCGCTCTGCGTCTCCCTTTGGAGACTGCATTCCTTTTTGCAATCCTGATCACACCCAAACCAAATAGGCTTTCAGTGGCAAATAAAGTTTTTTTAAATTTTTAATATTTTTTTTTTTAATATTCCTTATGTTCTTTTTGCCCCCTTTCACAACAGCGAGCTGCTAATACAACAGATGTAACTTCTAAATTAAAATTATTTCCTTCCTCTCACGGTACAGTAGTGAACCATGTGCGCAGTAAGGCATGAAGGAAGCGAACAGTTTATCGGAGTTTCAGCCGTGCAGGAACATTGCTGAAGAAACTTATGTGAGTCCGTGCCAGGGATCATGTTACCGAAGCAAAAATCTTTGGCATTTTTACACTGTGTTTTACCACCTCCAACTGTGTAAGAGACAAAAGGCCAGGAAGAGATAAAGGGAAACAGGTGGGGTGGAATGAAAAGCAAGACTGTTCCACTTGGCACGGCGATGATCAGCTGCTTCATAATGAACTATGGCACTTTGGGGGGGGGCTTTATATGATTTTATTGTTATACAAGGGGATGAATTTGTACATTTGCTTTCTCCCCGCTTCCTCCTCTACCATACCTTCTTGAGACTATAGTGAAAATCGCATGTGGTACTACGTATACGAGACAAAATACTTAAAATGTCATTGTATGAAAACTCAGAGCAAGGCAACTGAGAGCCATCAGTAGGTGCTTTTTTGATTCTTTCTAGGACATATTTTACTTAAACTATCAGTTTGATTTTTTTATTGTTGTTCTAAACGGAAATAAAGATGAATAGGGTCACCAAAGGCTCCAAAAGGTGGTCAAAAATATGGTATGAAGGTTTTGTAAAAGGGAGAGATAATTAGGCAGGCCATAATTCTGGCAGCTTTGAGATAATGATCACTTTTAAAATCTCTGTTGTAAAGAGCAAAAGAAATGCATTCTCAGTTGTCCGGGCCGCAATTAAATACTGGAGAGAAGGAGGAAAGAAGGGCCCGCACCCACTGATGATTAACTAATGCTATGCTATTGCAATCTTAAATTACTAGCTTACATTTTTAAATAGGTCACATCACTGTTACAAAGAACGCTCAGGCTTTTTTTAGTATGCAACAGCTTTACTGAAATATGTTTTTACCATATGTTTTAATTAAAAATGTAGGGTTTTCATCAAGATAGGTTTTGAGGACTGTCATGGGGGTCAATTTATTAAATCATAAGCATCAAAACCAATAAACATAATATCCACGAGAAGAGAAATTACTTGTATCAGCATGTTTGAAATTCCCTGTGCTTTTTAATATTTGTTTGGCTGAAATGTTTACAAGAAAAAAAATGTCTTGTTAGGGATTCAACACCACATTTCTGAAATGTGGGCTGAGACTGTCGCCAAGATTAAAAAACAAGCAAAACAAAAAGCTACTCAAGGGCTGAAGAAAATGCCTTATGGAAAGGGAACGTAAAGAGGTCAGTCATTCTCCTTCGCCTGTCTACCAGAAGACTGGGAGGTGATTTGACTGTTCTGAGTAAGTGCCTTCCTGGGGAGAAAATACTGGTTCTTAAAGAGCTCTTTAATTGAGCAGGGAAAGGCATAACAGGGAATACAGGCCAGATATAATCAAGTTAAAAATAAGGGATGTTTTTAGCAGAGATGCAATTAATTACTGAAACTAACGGAAAATAGCAGATTTCCTACCACTTAACTTACTATCAAGTGATGTTTTCTTATCAAGAGTGGATTATCAGGAGAAATTACCAGATAGAGATACTTAGGCAGAGATTTTAGGGCTGGTTATGAACAGGAATTCAAACTGAGAAAGCACTCAGTGATTTAACAGTCTCTTAGGAAAGTCGGTGTTGTGACTCAGTGAATACAGATTTACAGCTGAACCATTTGAGCAAAAAGGCAAGGTAAAACAGAAGCATCTGCGTGTGCATGCATATATGTAAATATAAAAAATATTCAGGCCTTCCATCTGCATTATAAAGAAGCAAATAACATCACAAACCTATTTTTTTTTTCATTTCCTCTGTAAAACACATTTAATCTGGGATTTGAGGCTGCACACAGGTGTCCTCTACCAGTATGTATTTTTCCATATGTGTCAAGTAATACTCTGGCTATAGGCACACTTTATACTTGGGCAGTAATTCAGATGTAGGATTTCAGGCCCTAGGTAATACATACCCCACAACCCTACCTCATTTGCTCTTTGGAGTCTCCCTGCTGCCACCTGGACTGCCAAGTCCCTGTCCCAGTGCCATGACCCTGACCATGTCCCAACTCCAGACTGGTTTCCACCAAACAGATACCCAGGCTCTGCATCAGGGTCTCTCCAACAAGGATGTGTCAGAGCCAGCATTACCCCAGCCCTTCACGTTTATCTGACCTGACTTTTTAATTGCTGAAAGGCACTGACCCTGATAAGCAAGTCTGGTTTTAAAGGGTTCACTGGGGCTTTTCCCCGGAAGACAATGTAATCACAGGCAGTGACACCAAAGGAGAGATTCTTTCAATTTTAAGTTTCCCCTCTGAACAATTTCTTTTCTGAACAATTGATCCTGTGTCCCACATTTGGGTCTTGGGAGGATGAGAGGTATAAACTCCATTTAATACGATCAATAGCAATATTCCCCTACACCACAGAAGCGCTATTGTATTTTGGACCATTACGGGGTGATACAATTGTCAAAACCTAAGCTTTGCCGCCTGTGACAGGGATTCCCTCAGCTGGAGGAAGGTGAATTATTTTTGTATGAGCACAAAGAGGACAAAAGGAGAAATACCGCTTTGAAACATTCAACAGACGACTCCTTACCACCAGATGGAAAGGCTCTGAAAAATATCCCCTCCATTAGTTACCAGTGGTCTCAAAGGATGAGGTTTTATTTGAATGGCAAAATTATTAATTTTTATAGCATTAACACCCCACTAACAAATTAAAAACTTGCCAAGAAAGGAACGTGATATTCTACCTGAGTCGTGGCAATGTTTGTTCCATCGGTGACCTCCACAGTCATATTATATATTGACCTCTGCTCTGCATCCAAGGGCTTTGCAATGACAATAGTGCCCACTCCCTTCTCCGCGTCGAAAGAACTATCGTAATTCCCTCCTAATTGTTGCACAAAAATACAATGAAATTAGCCATCTCTGGAAAATTTCCATTGAAAATGTTCCTAGAAGTGGGCATATCTGTTTACTGGCATCCATCTTAACGGCTTGCCTTAGCATACACAGTACATCTACTGATACTTCTTTGTTCATAACTCATTTATATTTCAAAGCACAGTTTGTATATTGGAAAGCAGATATCATTAAAATGCACTGCAAGAAAAAAAAAATCTAGCAGTATATTTAAGTGAACCATAACTGAGTCTATAAAAAGAATCAAATGGCTATAAGCCCATAAGATGTGTGCCCTTGTAGTTTGGATAATGAACAAGCACAATTATCTTTTTGTATAAAAATCATTTTAAGAGGGTTTTATTCTGCAAATTTTATTTTCAGGACATTCTCACTGATGCTCGTGGGTGCAAAGACTGTCAACTGAGTCTTTAAAAATTACAATTATAATCAATTTTAAAAATGCAAATAGAGATTTGTTATGTTAATTTCAAGGACAACGATAATTACTGGCAGCAAAGGTCAACTTCTACTAGTCTTTTAGGAATTATTTAAATAGATCTGACAGGATACACATCATAAATTCCTTTCCATTAAAAAAAACCTCACAAAGCACTGTTCTGAAACTAATATTCCCTTATCCTGTCACACACTGAATGATGCAGCAGTGGGAAAACCCTCCTGAGTCTCAGGTGAAAGACAAAAAAGGAAAACGAAAAAAAGTCTATTAAAAAGTAGGAGAAAGCCATAAATAAACTGAGATTAAAGGGCTACAGGACTTCTCAGCCACAGCCATAGTTTATAGATTAGAACCACTCATTACGTTCAAAAGTAAAGCACACACTCCCCATTGCTAAGCTGCTTCTTCCTCACTCTTCTATAAAGTGGAATTTATTACAAGTTGAGTCTGAAAGTTTTGGAGGCTGGGGACAGGGAGAGGTGGAACACAACACTGCTGACAAACGAACTCTTAAGCTCTATTCATCACACAGAAATGCAATGCCACTAGCTACAGTCTCTGACAACCCAGTTCTACAAAATGGAAAAGGCTTTCAAACCCCACTGGTTAGAAAACTTGTGTAAGAGCTGCTCTTGGGATTAGATTCACAGGTAGCATTGACTTAGCTCCTGTGCGATACATATGGAGAGAGATATATTTGAATGGCTGGCGTATTACCGCAAAATGGCTCTCATTTTAAGGCTGGGGACAGAGAAGCAAAGGGGACAGTCTTCCTTGCTCTACCATCAAGTCTTGCATCTGCATGGTTCGCTGACAAACAACCAGCATTATTCTCAGAAGGTCACGCATTTAGTGAGAGGGAAAGGGTTTTGGCATTCCAAGACGCTGAAGATTAGGAGGAATCGCAGTGAAATCACAGCCCCTGAATTCCTTAACATGAAGACACCCTCACTTCTCTCTCCACCTCTTGCACAGGCTATTGCAAAGAAAGCGTAAGCTAGAAGAGGCACTGCTCTGTCCATACCTGCCTTGGAGAAGAAGAAAAGGCGAGGAGGAATAAGAGTGCAGGGGATCTATGCAAAGGGAAGGCAGAATTGGTGAACTGCCCACTGAAATGAACCATAGACTTCCCCATGCTGAATTTGTCTATATACATATATATAGTTCTGAGCCTAATAGATGCAGTTCTGGTTCTTCAGGAAAACACTGACACTGGATCTGCTATGATTTATGGTGGATAGAAACATTGCTTCTTCCCTAACGTCCTTCTGCAAGCCCAAATTGCATATTTTTCTCAATTGATATATATATATTTAACACTATTTGATGCCAGAAAAAAAAAAAAAAAAAAGGATAATTGTCCTTGACATTTAAGCAATACCAAGGTATTTGGACATTGATCATATCTTCAGTGGTTTTTTTTTTTTTTTTTAAAGTTATTCTGGAAGAAAAAGATGCTGTCTCCCATTAATGTTTTAAATTGATTTACTTGAGAAAGAATCATACCATGAAAACCAACTCTGAAAAAAAGCCTCCTTTGAAGAAGAGAGTTTGAGATTCTTGCAAGGAAATCTCTGCTGAAATGAAGCTAGCCTTGGGACAGTAGGCACTTTACAAAGAGAATGTTTCATACTGATAACCATGAAAACAAAATGAAAGCCTGTACTTCAAGATGCTTAATAACCATCTTAATGAGCAATCAAAAATTATATGCTATCAACTGGCACACAATTCCAAAGAAACCCTGCCTTTTAAACTTCCAAGAAGTAAAATGGAAGGATTATTAATAAATGTTTTAAATGCCCTTCCTTTCCTGGCTTAGAGCTGAGTTTGCAGGGCACTACACAGTGTATTGCCAATACATCGACTTCTTCAAGTCATTTTCATTATGTGCAGTATATTCTTCCTTTAAATTAAGAACTGAATCCATCATATGAGTTTTTTATACACTATTCACATCTTCCAAAATGGTCTAGTGACAAACAAATAAATCTTGGTAGCCAGCCACCCCACTCTAGCTTACACTTGTAACTAACCAGGCAATGCACTTCATTTTACATTGATTAATTTTCTATTAAACAATGCAGAAACTGCATCAACCACTGAGACAGAGATGGATCAGAGAACATCCTGCTGTGAGATTTGTGATTATAATTTTTTTTTGTGTGAAATCCTGATTTATTCCTGATTCAGTCTGGTACATTTTAAACAGACCACAGTCAGCTGTTGACAATGAAGATCCACTCAGATGGCTGAACTTCGGCGAATATTGCCTGAGCTATTGAGTCCTGCCTCTCATCTGGAGTACTAGAGGTGGTCTGGAAATGCTTTGTGTGGGTCTTCAGCCTTCACACACCCTCAGAACAGCTCCTCATGATGAATGCTTCTGAAGTTGCACTTAAGCACTGAAGAATAATTAATGAATTAGGTATAAATGCTGAACTCTGAGAGCTTTATAGACATGTTAAGTCTATGCAAGGCCTACTATGAAGCACCCAGAGAAGCACCCAACAGAATTATCATTGAAAGGCAGGTGTTGAAGACGTATGGAGAGAGAGAGGGAGTTGTGTAAAAACAAACAGTACTTTTCTCTTAAAAACTCCTGCAGTTGAACTATTCTGGGAACGCCATGTGAAACCACTTCCTTCCAAAGGTGCTCATGTTGGGGTCGGAGGGCTGAGCCTGTAGGAGGCGACAGCTGAGGAGGTGTCAGCTTCACACATTTCTGGGGTACTCAAGGCCGGTTTTTGAAAGCATGCTGCCATCTAACTCCCAACCCTTTTGAAGCGAGCCTGTCTGTAGTGCTGTAAGCTCCTGCAGTATCAGTTTTACCAATGTTACTATCGGCCATTTAACATTTTCTTTGATCACAATCTTAGGATGAGAGAGGGGCTAAGGATGATGAGATTTTGTTCAGCTGCTCACGTTTATTAATGTAAATTTTTATTACTTACTCCATTTTCTGACATATAGCACATGCTTTCCTTTTTATTGTCTACTAAAACCTGCTTTCAGATACAAGATACGTAGAAGCTGTATTTGCTAATGTACTTGCAATTGCATTAGGAAAGAAATATTTTAAATGAAGGTAATACATTATGAGTTCCTCGGGCACTTCGGGAAAATCAACAATAAAGAAGGCAAGTTGATTAAACTTGCAAGTTGGCTAGACAGGTTGTCCCAAGGAAACACTGTAACACTGAATGACCTCAGAGAGATGTGGACTAGCTGTTGTTTGTAATGCCATTGCACGCTAAGATGTAATGCTGATACATCTTCAATACAGATTAAAGATTTCCCTTAAAAAGTCTGATTAAACTGAAGCACTTAGAGTGGGATTTCAAAGCCCACATCTACTTGCAATGCCATCTTTGGATGAGAAGACTTAACAGGTTGGGATGATATAAATTAATCTAGAAAGGGCTTTTTCTCTCTAACTGACTGTTAAGATTCCCAAAGACACCTAGCGCAGATAGTTAGTCCACACTTTAGATACCTAAAGTTAAGTGAGATGATTTCCACCCTTACTTTCTTGAGATTGATCGTAATGCTCTTGCATAAGCCCTGGAAGCATGATATTTCTACAACCAGGAATTTTGTTATGTTATCTGAAAGCATGTTATAGCTTAGAGTTTCCAATATAACTCCAGCCAATTCCAATATCACACTTGGGACGGCTGTAGAAACAGCCCCTGGTACAATAGGTCTTATTAGTTGACCCTCACTACAGCTTTGTGAGACTTTTCTAGCACAGCCCTAATTTTCCATTTAACAGTTGGTACAGTATGGTCAAGAAGGAGATCTCCGGAAATTGCACTGAGACACCTCTGAGCCAACAGACTTTAGGTTGTGTTCTTGGTATAGAGTAGCCTTGGTTACATGTTCTGGCTGAATCTGGAGTGTTACCTTGGTTCTTAGCTTGTTTCTTGGCTTCATAGTTATTATGAACACATTTTTCTTCTGACAGAAGTCTCGTATGCTTTGGAAAGAATTAATTTTCCTTTTAACAAAAAAGATATTTAGAAAAAAAACCCAAAAACGCACTGAACCTTACATGACTAACGGTAGAGGATCTTCTGATGTAAAGCTTACCGCTCACTCATTTGGTGCAACAGACAGGCCAAGGAAAACTTCCTGAACTCTTAAAAGGGGTTTCTAGAGGTCAGCTGGAGAATTTGCCTAAGGCAAGATATAACACAGATCTGGCATCCTCACTGAATGCCAGTGTGGTTTTGATTTGTTTTTCTTTTTTTCCCCAAACATATTCTGCTTGTATTTTGATTATTGCATTTGCTGCAAGCAATGAAATTTTTTGTTAGTTCTTTTCCAAGAGGGCATTCCTTTTTGGGAAGATGCTGAGCCTCCCTATGTTTCTATCAGCTGCTGATACGTGGTTTAAGACAGGATTACGCTGCTGTGAGAAACCATTTTCTCTGAGAAGAAAACATGCCAGCAAACCTGGAGGACTTGTAGGCAAATGAGTCCCATGTGAGGACCTTTCTCCCTCTTTTCCAGTGGAAAGATCCAGAAGAGTCAGATTGAATATACACCTCAGAAATATCTGATGACTGTGGAGAATCAGACTTGTTCAGTCTCAGATATAAAGATGGATCACACTGAACTCTGGAGGACATCCCCAAATCAGATACAGCTAAAACCTGGCAAGAGTCTTCCTTCTCTGGTAGATAGCAAAGAACATACGTGCTCCACATCCAAACTTAATAAAGCCAGGATATATTGAGATCTTCACACAAGTCTCATATGGCCTACCATGCCATGATGGATGAGTGGAGAAGAAGAGAAATAAAGGAGATGATCTAACTTAGAGAATAGTCTTCTAAACCACATATTTCTCAGGGAAGAGAGGATTCTTACTCTTTTTGCCCCCAAGTAAACTAACACCACCAAGGACGGTGATGATAAATTGGGCCAACTGCTACAATTCTTGCATTGCTCAGAGCAGAGAATCAGAGGAAAATGCAGAAAACTAATCCACCCTGAAACTCAAGGGAGAGTCTGAAGTACCTCTAGGATTTTCAGAAAAAGCAGCACAGCCAAAATTTCCAATATTTCTGTTTTCAAAAAAGATGAAATAAACTTAGTGACTGCCTCAAGAAATACAAATTCAACTACAGACTGTTGTTAATCATAACATAATAAATATTAGTAATATAGCATGCAAATGTTTATTCTCTTATGTACTATATCACGCTAAGAAGAAGGAAATAATGCAGACACTGAACTTGCAGATAAAACTATTGTAAGGAGAGTCAAAGCTTTGGGTTTGCTGCTAAGAAGCTGAAGGTAAGGACATAAAAAGCAGAAAAGAAATCAGAAATGTGTTTTAGCTAGTTCTCAGAGAAGGAGGCTCAAAGGAGGCTAGGGAGCTACATGTTTTTGACATTAACAAAAATTTGCAGCACCGTGAAATAAATGGACAATTCATTAAAATGAATAGCTCTTAAAATTATTGCCATTTAAGCACTCGTGATAAAAAGTTCTGATATGCTTTTAAAATTTATCTGCTCTTACAAAGGCATAGGCTGGGGGGAAAAGGAAAGATAGAGGGAGGCCTGTTTGGAGAATCAGAGAGATGTTGTGCAACATGCTACTTAAGCAAAAACCAGCACCATGCAGCTTAGCTCCAGTGTCAAAGTAGTCACCACACCATTCCCACCACTAACAAAAGAAGAGACAGACAGGGCTCAATTTACCTGGGAAAAATAAAGGTCTCTGACTTATTTTGAAGTTCCCATTGAAAAAAAAATAGTTTCTCATAAATGGCTGAAAAAATTTAACACAACTGAAACAACCTACATTCATGTCTTCCACATTGTGGGATCTGCATGAACTGAGAATGGCGTTGAATGCAGTCTGAAAACAGAAACCAGGCATGACACCTCAACCATTCCCAATTAAACAAACAAACAAAAAACCAGGCAAGCATCCTGTTCCTCTCCCGTCCGTGGGGGGAAGATGATCTCCCTGCCTGCAAGGCACCTTCCTCTCTTGGAGCTGACTAACTCAAGAACTTAAACAATTATTTAAAGTGTATATAATTTAGGTGCAAATTAGATGCTGAAGTTAGGCAGACAGAATACTACAAAGCCAAACTTCATCTGTCTTCCCTCCTTTTTTTTTTTTTTTTTTT
>NW_009259797.1:390359-402502 GCF_000687185.1 Egretta garzetta
AAATATAAAAAAACAAACTTCCTCTCCCTTCCCCCCTTTTTTTTTTTTTTTTTTTCTGGGAAAAAGTGCATGTTACGCATTAAAAAGGAGGTCCTCTGGAATTCCAATGCCCATTTATTTCGAAAAGGTCATAAACATAAAGGTCAAGCTGCAAACTCTATATTAAACCATGCCTCTACATAAGCCTTCAGGGCTTTTGTTAACATTACTGTGAACTGTGCACAGAGGTCCAAAATCACAAAATACCAGGAGCAGGATCAGGTCTAGGTTTTTCAGTAGCACAGAAACCGACTCTTGCATCAGCAGTCCCATACAGCTTTCCATACGTGAAAACTAGCTTCTACTAATAACCCATGTCTTTTATTAGGCTTTTCAGCACTACACCTCAATGCTTTCCCAAAAGAAAAGTATCAACATCTTTTTTTTTTCCACAGGATGATATTAAGGAACAAGGAGAAAAAGTGGTTTTTATACTGACACTTACTAAAGTCAGCAAAGGTAATCTAAACATAGAGTGCTCTGTCTATAAACCTTTTGGGGTGGATTTTGTCTTTGCACCTTGTCTGCAGAGCGTCTGGAACAACAGGGTCTTCTGTGTGCCCAGGATTGTTGGCTATTCCTGTTGCAGGAATGAGTGCTGTTGCTAGTGCTATTATTTATAACAGCAGTAATATTATTTAATGACAACATTCATATGGTAACAGTACTGAACTGCATGGTCAGGGTCACTGATTTCTCATTAAGTCTAGGGAAGCTCTGTCTCCACGACTCTCTGCAGTAATGCAGCATCTGGCAGCATCAAAAAAATAGGGAAACTATTAGGGTTGTTTAAATAGCAAAAATCTTCTTCAAAACCATTTGAACTATTTTAGCCATAAAGGTCACATTAAATGACAAATTAAAGGCTTAAATTTCATAATGTTCTCCCCATCTTCTCTTCTTGGTAGGCAAAAAATGAAATATTATTATAAGGTGTTGCTAGATTGCAAGTGACTCTAATAAGGTAAAAAAAAAAAAAAGAGCGGGGGCTTCTCTCAGTGCTTAACACAGGCAGCATTTTAATGAGAGTCGGTGAATTTGCCAAGGAAAGGACCAAAAGGCTGCGAAAGGCAGAGGAGGCCAGCAAAAGGTTCAAATGGGAGAAAGTGTCAATAACATCAATAAAGGTGGATTTCTCCTGGGAGGAAAGTTAGGGTCAGTGAGGAAGAGAAAGGGAATGTAAACATTATCTAATAAATCGCATGTAGCATACTGAAACAGCCAAGGGAATGGGAAGAAAACCATAGGAAACATATGCTGTCCTTCCCCAGGGGCTAGCAGGAACCCTAGAACATGATAGTAGCTTCGGGTTTAATTTTAATGTGGTTGGCACATCAGAAACCACGCTACAAATTCAAAGAGGAAACGTTGCTGCTTCTGTCTTTCATCTGCACAAACTGGCAACAAAAGGTGGATGAAAATTACTCTGACAGACCCTTTCTCCTGTGGTCCTCGTCCTTCCTGTTGGCTAAACCCATCCACAAATAGCTATGCTGAAATGAGAGGCAGGCTCAAGCCCTGTAAATCAAGACTGCTGATGCACCCTTTCCACTAAGTCTGCGGCAAAAGCTTTTTGTTTCTCTAATCTTTCATACAGTATTTGCTTCATAACCCTTAATTTAAATAACACCACTTTGTGCAGACACAGTGTTTTACATCCGAAGGTATACAAACGTGATGCACAAGTATCTGCAAATACTAAGTGGTACAATAACTTCGCAGGGTCGTTGTGCTGCTGAGGAAAGTCTCGTTCTGGAGATGTTAAATGAGCTATTTTAAATAGCATAACTGGACCAGCAGCAGAAGCAGGAAGGCAATGCTTAGGAACGTTGATTCCTGTTTCTCCACTGCAACCAAGTGAGACCCTCTACTCCCTGTCTTTTTGGCAGCTACATAGTCAGCTGCGTTTCCCTGGGATTTTAAGACCATTACTTCGATGGCTTCTCCTCCTCTTTGCTAAGGATATTTCTCCCTCCCTATTTTTATAACCAATTTTATGTAAGACAATTTTGTGGTTGAAATCTCACATCAAAACACATTTCTCTTTTTCAGCTTGCATTCACGACAAACTTTTGGTGGCTCCATTTGTAACCCATATGTTGATGCATCCCATTCTGTTTCACAGTTAAATGGATGGCACTGGACTGTGAAAAGTTTGAATTAATTATTTGTGATAAACTGTGGAAAATCCGTGAATAAAATGATAATAATTGGACACAAATACGGTAAAAGCTGTCATAGAAAGAAACGCAGCACATCCATGTGTCGCATCGCATCCTGTCACAGGCACTTATGAAAGATGTAATATAAATTGTCTCAAAGAACTTGCAAAAATAAAAGGCAGCCTGGATAGTTGTATTTTAGCAAATGTGTTTGCACTAAGGGTACCTTCTGTTGAACAGTTCTGCCCACAAGCTGTCTGTAGAATATAGAACATCTCTCGAGCATGCTTGCCACCTTGAAGCAGGGCAGTCGGAAGCAGAAAAAAAAGAACAGAATGCAGAAAAAAAGGTGAAGAAAGAGAGAAATGAGGGACAGCAAGTCTAAGTACCATAAATACATTTAGAAATGAGATTAGCAAAGTATGACAATAGAATTTAAATGACAGACAACATTAAGATTGCAGTAAATAACATAGTATGAAAAAAAACAATTCAGCCATACAGCGCTTTTTTTTAGCTTAGCTAAGGAGTCATAACAAAAGCAGGAATATTATTATTATTGTTATCACTATATTAAAATAGCACTTTCATTTCAGCATTACAAAAGTGGGTTTAATTTGGGGGGGGGGGACAGTTCATGGTTAGTTTTCTTGCTCTCAAAACCACACATCCATATGCTTTGCTTCTGAAGCTTCCTCCTTACACCTCAGGCTCCCCAAACTTACCCACAATATCAAACCAGAGAGGGATGTTAGATGGCTGCACAGAGACCACCCCAACGATTTCTGTCACTTTATCACTTTCCATGACAGTGAAGTTGTAAAAAGGTTCATCGAAAGTCAGGGGCACGGGCGAGGGCGCAGGCTTTTTTATCCACTCAATATGGAGGCGTGCGGTTGAAGATTTTTGGGGCCGACCATTGTCCACTGCTTTTATCTGGCAGGTACAAAGAAAAGAGGACTCAGACTGAGCATCACAGCTTGGCAGTTCAGACCTAATTCTATCGCGTGATGACAACTGCTTGGAAAATGGCCTTTGTAATCCTCTATGTAAAATCCCATGAAAAAAAGAAGAAGATAAGCACTTACTTCTCATTTCTCATTTTTTTCCATTACACTTTGACTTTTCACTGAAAAGACTGATTTTCAACTGAAATGTTTTGTTTTAGAAATGCTGGTGCGAGGCCTCCTGGAGATGCAATTCACGTGCTCCCCACACAGATCCTCCTCCCCAGAACCAGCTTCCCTCTCTGATTACATCTTCCACCCAGTTCCCTCTTGCAGCAAAGCTGGGAGCTTTATAATGACCCCATGGGACATCGTGCACTTGCGAAACATGCTCAGCCAGACCATGTTTGATTGCTTTTAAATGGCATCTGTATTGCAGATAAGACTGGTATTCCTTATATTGCCTTCTTCAGGATCTCTAATTGAGTGAAATAAGTTTCAGATCATTTCCCCCGTTTTCCAAAACAAATATAATTTAAAATTTTGCCATATTTATTTTCCTTGCTTTCTCCTCTCTGTCATGTTCATTAAGAGTGGCCCAGCTTGGTGCTAATTCTTTTTATTAAAATGTCCTCTAAAGGGGTGGACAGAGTTGATATTTGCCTGGCATGCTTCATGGTTTTAGCACAGAAAAGACAAGATGAGCAACAATAAACACTGGGCTTAAGGAAAGGGAGAATGTAGGTTACAGAATGGGTGCTTTGGTGAATAACATCAATGTCAATCAAATGGTTTTTCCTCTAAAACTGAAGGAAATGTTTCTGGCTATATAGGACCATTGGTGGATATATACTGTTACTATGCCTGTTAAAAATGGGAAATATTTTCCTAAAATACCATACCCTATTTCTTTCTCCGGAAAGGTGTTAAGTGGGTTTGGTGCTAACAGTCACCACTGCTCCATTCAAGGCGGGCAGTCCCTAAGTGAAAATATGCTGAGGGTGTGATGAGCAGTTTCAAGGTAGAAAACCTTCAACTGTTGCATTATAATAAGGGCCAGATCCCAGACATGACTGCCAGCTCTGCACAGGGAAAGGCACTCACTCACCCAAAGGATGCTCTACTTTGATTACTAGGTATTTCTCAATACTTTGATATTCATTTTCCTGATACAGTTTCCAACCATGTGAAGGTATCCCAAAAGAGACCCCTTACTGTAAGTGACATTGCTTCCTTTACTACAGGCCAGACTGTGGGCCTTTGGCATTTTTTTGTCAACTCCTTAACTACAACTTGTTGGCTTATTGCTGTAGATGAAAAGTGCACATTTAAGTCTTATATTGCTTTATATCAACACCACCATCTCGTATTCTTTCTTTCTTTGACCTTAACTATACGGTTTGAGTTCTGGCAGAAGCATTTGACCAAGATTTCTTTTAACTGAAATTGCTGCTGTACTTACACAGTGAGAAGGGTACTACAACCTACCGTACGTAGTACTCCTCCTCCCTGAAGCCACCTAACTTGGACAGTATAAGGACCTTTCCATGAGGGCAAGCAGTTATGTCCACACAAAAGGTGAATATCCATTCATAGCAGTATCCGCCCAGTTCAACATGATAGAACTTTGTGAGCAGACAAGCCCTTGGTCTTCATTGCTGTGTATTCAAGGGAATGACTTGCACCAACAATTTGCAAGTTGACTGAAGAGCCTGAGAGTAGTTCACTTTGTGCAATAGCACGAATGCTCTCTCAGGCTCAATTTTTGGGCAGTAGTTGTATGTGAGTACTAGATTTCTTAATACAGTCAGATCTTACATATAGGTCACACATTAAACACAGTCCATATCACTCTTCATACAAGCGGGCCTATTTCAAAAACAAAGTCAGTCAAACAATGAGTTTGTATGTCAATGGAAGAGCACTTACTGTTAAAATGTCATAACTCCCCGCTGTGAACTGCTTTCTGGAAGAAACCATCCCTGTTTTGGGATCAATAAAAAATTTCCCATCATCGTTTCCATCCACAATGCTGTATGAGATTTCTGCATTAGGGCCTTCGTCTTTGTCAAAAGCAAAAGCTCTGTAGATCGGCTCCCCTCTTTTCTTACGGTCCCTCTCTGGCAGCTTGATCTGATAGACTTTCTCTGGAAATTGAGGTTTGTTATCGTTCTCATCCAGAACCTGGACCACCACCCAAACGGAGGACTGCTTGGGAGATGCGCCCCCATCTGAGACGGTTACCTGAAAAACAGCAGCAGTAGAGGCATTATCCTGAATAGGCACAGTGGGACTTCATAAATTGGAAAAGAACATAAAACATAAGGAAACACCTCTCCCTCCCCAAACCTAACCTGCAGTTTACATAGTCTTGTCTGTGCACAAGACATGCTCTCTATAAACATGCTCAGTGCTGAACCCAAATATGCCGACAATGGCGAATAAAGGAATCAGGAAGATTTTTTACTTTTGAGATGAACCTGGAAAAGGGAACCTGTGGACTAAGAATCTATTTCTTAAAACATAAAATCCTTTTATCTCAAATTCTGTGAGTTTATCTCAGAAGAGAGAACTGGAATTAACCCATTAAGCTGGATTCCTGCTTTTTTGCAAACACATTTTAAAGCTTTTTCAGTCACACAATTAATTTGAAAGATGCATTTCTTCTTAAACCCTAAAAGGATCTCTGTCACTTTTTTTCTATTAATTATTTGGAATTTCTTAAACAACAAAAGAATTTCTGTCAGTTCTTTTCATTCATTACCTGAGATTTGACAGCTCATTAATTCCAAAACTGCTTTATATGATTGTAAGGGGCACAGAGAGGCAGGTAGCAAAAAATTTCTGATGCATTGTGTAAAGAGCACACTGTGCTGGCAGAAACACGTAAGAAGTAAAATCTTTGAGACAAAAGTTAATTAGTAATTTAGTTGCAACTTAAACAGAATTACTAATAATTTTCAGTCTGAAACAGTGTGAAAATGAAATGATCCAAGATCAACAAGCACTCAAGGGATTTAATAATATGCCTTCAAAATGCAATCAATATGTTTCAAACTTCTCCCTCAATATTTCGATTGCATTTTTAAAAGAGAAAGAAATAAGGCAGAAAGTTATTTCTGTTTGCATGAAAGAAGTTCAAATTTCACTTTCATCTCCATATGCTAACATGCCAGTTCCCACAGCAGCAATTTCTGATGACGGTGAGCCAAGATATTCCATACCCTTCCCTGCTCGCACTGATCACTGCACATCAATTGCTTTGCTGGTTAATTCCTCGATGCTTCATTTTTCCTTACATGTTTCTGTGTGCCCTTACAAATCATAAAGTCCTCATGTCCAGTCCTTAGGCAAAGCAGAATTTTCTGGAAATAATGTCCCTTGCCATTGTCCCCTCCTTGCAACAAGAAATCTAAACTTAGAGTAACCCCAATTTAGTTCTGAGATCAGCAGAAAAATGACAACATTTTCTAAGAGAAAAGTAAAAGACCTTTGCCATTTTCTGTACTTAACTATACTTTAAAAAAACTGATACAGTGGAAAGGAGTGGACTGACAGCCTTAGGGACTGAAATTCCTTATTTACAGAAAAAGAAAAGGTATGGCAATATATAGTGGCAATGTAAAATCCCCCAAATCAGCCTGTAACTGATTTGGAGAGTGAAGCCTGTCCTCCCAACGATGCGCATCAGCCTCAGGCCTCTCTATCCAAAGACCGTCACCAGGGTTGGCAATTAGCACTCGTTGGGATCACCGCCTCGTGGCGGGGAAGAGTGTCTGCTGAGAGCCGGACGGGGACCATCCCCACCCTGCAAAGCCACCAACGCGCCATCTGCCATCACCGGCAAGGGGCTGTGGGGAGAGGACCCGCAGCTCATTACCAGTGTACTCAGCCATCCAGTTCACACTCCCTACACTTTCCAAAATAGCATTTATAACACTGAAAGGCTGCACACATGCTGCAAATCTGCTCTTCCACCCGGTGGGAGCAACACCACCGGGGACCTCCGCCCCTCCACTTCACCACTCCAGGAGAACTTCAGAGCTTCTGCAGCAAACAAAAAGCCAATTCTGCCAATTCTCCAGTTACAGGCTTTCAACAATAAATAACCTTTTTCCCGCCTAGAGGATGATCCCCTCTATTTCTGTTCTACTCCGGTGCAACTGGCCAAGCTCTCAGCAAGAGCACAGGTTAAGAAAAACCTTTTTCAGGATTTCTACTGACTCCACAGATAAAATAATCCGTGATGCGAAGCAGGACAGGCTATAGAGTGCACAGAAACCATGAGAAACACCTTGTTTAAATGCTGGTCAAAAATACCAACAAAATGTTTTTTGGGGGGGTAACATTCTGAATACATAGAAAATACTAGCAAGATCCAGGAAACTCTTGTTTTCTTAACCGAACATCACTCAACTTAAAAAAAAAACCCAAACAAAACCACCATTTTCTTCAACCTGCTAGCAGTCATCTACAAAAATGGTGTGGGCAAGATAAAAAGTTTACAACTAATAACTATACTAAAATCTCTGAAAACCACAATGGTATAATCAGTCAAGCGACTGTGATAAAGAACTTACTTAAGTCAGGAGACTGCTCAAGAAGCAAAGCCATCCTCCTGTCTCACTACCACACAGTCTCACAGTCTGTGAGGTTACTGCTGAAATCTTGCCTAACATGGTGTTGTGGCAGTAAATACGTGCATGCATTTGTTTGTTTTTGTAAGCCCAAACTTGTGGGAAATCCATTCAATAACCGAAAAGTTGCACTGAAAATATTTGCTGACAGCTAATTGAAAATAGTAATGGCTATAACACGAAATGTCATCTAATTAACAGAAATTAACATAGAAGGCCTGAAGTTAGTCAATTCTACTCTGTCTAAAACTTTACGTCCCCAGAGAGGAAAATGTTGTGTACCAGCTAAGCCTTTTTCTCTGGGTGACACTCAAAACTTTTCAAAATGACAGGCTCCAGCTCCGCTCGAAAAGCTCTGAGTGCCAGACATGGGAGCTGAAGTGTGAGTTAAAGCTCTCTCTTTGCAGGCATGTAAATTAATTACTTAAGCCGCCCTCACACCAGCGATGTGATTATTCCCCTAACTGTAAATCCGCACCCCGGCTGACCCCTCTTTTCTGCTCCATCAGCCTGACCCCAGCCTGGCTTTTCAGGTTCCAGCTCTAAACAGGGTAAAAGAGCTGCAAAAATTTCCTCTGCCCCTATGGAATAAACCTCCACGACAACACATTAAAACAAAATAACAAATTGCTGCCAGTTCAAAATTGTTCCCAGACAAAAATGGGGAGGATCGGAGAGGTCGTTCAGCACACCGCTCGGCAGACACCTTTTCCATCAGGACACTGTATCACACCAGCACTTAGGGGCCCCTCTAACCAAGGCAATTTTGATTCAAACATTACCACAGTTCTCAGCAAAGTCCTTAAACAGCTGAAAATTACAGTGAAAAGTAACTGGGGGAGGGGGAGGAGGGGGGAGGAGGTTGGGACATTTGCAGGACGAAGACACAAAAGCTAATTCACAGCTGGTATCTCTGGAAATGTGAAAAGCAGATGTGCAAGGCACAGGAGAACTTGCCAGGAGAGAAGATGTAATTCAGGACCAGTGAGGTCCTTTTGTTTAGAAACCTGCAGATGGCATGGCTGGGGGGAAAAAAAAAAAAACAGAGAAGAAAGGTGATATAGATGACTGACAAAGAAGACAGTCTCAGTACATGCTTGTCAAGATGTGGCATGAAAAACCCAACATGAGGTGAATCTCATTGTAATCAAGATGGGGAAATGGTGAGAACCAGAATTAAAGCTTTCTCAGAAGAGATGAGGAACGGCTGCTTGGTCAGCATGTGCTTCCTTAAATGCTGAACACCCTCTCCAGTCTCTCTGTTGAATCTGGTATCCAGCCATCAATAGGTGCAGACATGCTGTTTCTTGCCCATGTGCAACCTAAGATGGGGCTGGCCAGCTACTATCCCCTCTGCCCTTCTGGTTAGACATTGCTGCTCATGCTGTGTCAACACAGCCTAAACAGAGGCCACGACCGCCCAAAGCTGGGACATGGCCATGAAAGCAGCTGAGTTTTGACTCTCTGCCCAACCATACAAAGGGTTGGTCCATTCACCAAGGGTGGAATATCTTAAAAGGAATGTGATGACATGGGGTCTGATGGCATCAGGCAGCAAGAATAATAGGAACTTTATATACCACTTTCATGGTGAAATCCTAAGCATCACTGCTCTTTTCCCACAACCTACAGACAGTTCCACTACAGTTGTCTTCATAAAAAGAGCATTTTCTGTCAGGAATCTGCACCTACCCATTGGCTTTAATGTTTATGACTTTACTGAACCAATGTCAGCCAATGCACATAAGTATTGGCTACCTGGAAATTTCTTTGCTAGGGTAGCAACATTCACACATCCCTTACAATGCTTCCTTCAGTTGGACGGACCAGGACGAGACCTCCTGAAATTCCCTCTGCCTACATCTCAGACGCAGTTTTGGAGAAAACCCCACAAAAATATCTCCTTCTGCAGAGTATGACAAATTCAGTGTAATAACAGAACTTTCAATATCCAAGTAAGAAAATTTCCATTTCTTCTGCTTCAGTAGGTTTGGTCTATAGACATTAATGCTACCTTTCCTGCAGGACTGAGAGATACTCTTTCATATTCATGTGCACATTCAAGTCTACAGATCAACTACAAAGAGATTTCCATAGCAGTGGATCTCCTCAGTGAAAACCGAGGTCAGCACTAATTGTTAACCTAGAACAGCTGGAACCTTAGATAGGAAAATTTCTTCTTTTTATGACCATCGAGAAGGCATGGAGGAGTTGTCTACTGTGAAAGTACTGGCTAAAACACAGTGTCAGTCTAGCAGACTTCAATACTGGTGACAAAAGTCGTTTTGCCTTGAGACAGTCACTCCTCCTGTGAATTGGACTGTGACACTTAACTGAAGAAGGTTTAGCTCTTGAATTTTTTCAGAATACGAATGCAACTGTGAGGACCACCCTCATGAATTAAAAGTACAATATTGAGTCTCATTAACAAAAGCTCGCAACTTCCAAGATAATTATTAACTCAGCTGGAGAGAGTAGCTAGCAGGGATCTTACCACAACAAGTATAACAAGACGATCAGCAGGTGTTTATTGTGGGTTATCAAACCTCGAGAAGAATGAGGAACTTCTTCCATATCATTCCTTGGCAGGAGGAAGTACTCAGCCCACCCAATTTTTAAGGTAAGAGGAACTGTCACATTACTGCCATTAGCACCGCAAAACGCTGAAGATGTCATATTTGCTTGTTTTCGTTCGTGTGATAACTGCTTAATGCAAAAAGAGCGAGCTGAGATGCCTGTATCTCATCTAAGGACTGTGCATAATGAGGTTTTCAGGTAAAAGCCTCTCCCTTCCCCCAACCAGAAATGCCAATTTTGCTTCAGAAAACTTTAGAAAAGAGAATCTGGTTGAGTTACTGGAGACAGAAAAATGATCAAAGGGAGCCTGAGAGCTGAGGCATACCCCTGCTGTTAGTGACTAATGGGTTTGTTTCTTCTGCCAACGCGTGGACGAGCTGCAATACCTATTGTAAGAGTCTCTGGAATTCAGCCCAAGTAAGAGAAATAAAAGATTATAAAGGAGAGCTTATTGAGGGATGAATGGAACTTTAAAGTCAAATACACTGAATTACTATCTCTGCCTACTTCAGAGAGAGGCTAAATTTGCAGCTAAATTCTTACAAGGAAATATTTTTCTGAAATGCATGATATTACTGAATTACATGTTGGATTATTGCTACAAAGTGAAGGCAGCGTAGCTCAAAGATATACAGGAGAGGAAAAAAAATGTACGTAAGGGTTTGGTTTTTTTTTTAGTTCAACACAAATGCTGAGCTAGCTGTAGCAAACCAGATGCCTTTTCTTTCTAATCCTTTATTTGGCAACTGTGGAAAAGAAGCGGGCAGCTGCTTACTTCACTTATCCTAATAGTATGTAGTGCCGTCCCAAAAGACAAATTACTTTATTTCCTTTACAATGTGCTAATCTGGGAACTCTTGTTTTCAATCATAAAAAAATTAATACAGTCACTCTGGCCAGCTATGAGAAATAAGTAATTTAGAGTACATTTCAAATACAGATTATTACCGACACAAACGCTCTAGGTGGCTGATTAGGAAAGTCAATGGCTTCCAGCCACACTCAAGCTAGAAAACGATGCGTAATGGTCTGTTATAGCATTTGAGAATTAACGATGACATCAGGTAATTTCAACACTGCATTGCCAAAAGACAGGAAGGAAGGAAGGCGTTTTTATTTGGAGTTAAATGCTCCCTGCAGTATCTGCAAACCTAAATATTAGAAAAGTGTACTGAAGAAAGTCTTGGAGGCTTTAAATCTTAACTTTCGTCAGACTCATGGTACTGAGGCTAGTAGATAGTAACCAAATGACCTGGCAAAATGAAATATCAGAATGGGTGACTTAAAGGTCCAGAAATACTACTGCTACTACTACTACAACTACTACTACTACAACAACTACTACTACAACTACTACTACTACTACCACCAACACCATTTATTCGGTGTCATACTTTATTCAACAAGCTTTTTGAAATCAAAACAGTAAACAGGAGTCATAAACTCTGAAAAGAAACTCAAGACTTGTATTTTAGCTTTAGTAGCAATGCAAGGAAGGATCGGCATAGCTCTTGACAGTGACTCCCCAAAAGAAAAATAGTAGTTTTCTATGGGCATCGCTTTTAAAGTTCATTACAGTTTGGAGATCCTAGCAACCTTTGTGCATCGGACTGTATTTATAGTGTTCTTCAATCAACACATGGTAAGATAAGTGCAGAACCAGCCATTACTCCATTAAATTCCCAGGGCAACAGAGCAGTGTGTCCTATGTTAAAAGAAACTTCTTTAGGCAATCTCAGAAAGTATCTTCCCCTTCTTTTCACTAAGTAAAAATAAAACTA
>NW_009259797.1:402685-413176 GCF_000687185.1 Egretta garzetta
CAGCAGAAATCATCTGGTAAGAAAAAGCATTGCTCAGCTAGGACTTTTCCTGACCTTTGATGCCTTGAAAAGCTGAAATCAGGACTCAATAGTCTTGGTGACTATTAAGCAGGTATTCTTTATTTCAGCGCTGGATGCACAGGGGATTGCTTCTCCTAATGTGCGTGCCGTAAAGGGTTAGTTACACAGGTTTTATGCAAGTCAAATATGCATATGTAAATAAAACATACTTATTCATTACATTCCCCAAAACCTAATTTACATAAGTCACCGCCTATTCCCACATGCACATCTCAGTCCATTGGGGGCTTCAGAGACAGCTGGTGGTCGTTTACTTTATCCGATCTTCTCCTTCACTGTGTCCTTTTGGTGAACTTTTAGCTTTTCACCTCCTTATTTTGCTGTCAGAGTAACACAGCCTGTACTAGCCAGTGCTTTATCCTTGAGCCATCCTCCTTTACTTCATTATCTCATGGTTCTTGTTTTGGCTACCCTCATAAAGCATTAGAAGCTTCTGTTCAAACATATCGAACACAGTCTGCTATAAAGATAAGCAGTCAGCTATGAATCCTGCCTCTTTCTTTAATCACATATCTTGTTAAGCAAATTCAGCATGTTCAAGACATTTCATTCCCTTCACCTTCTAGGTGGTAACACCACCATCAGAAGTGGTGCTTGAAACTGCATGTATCATATCCCACGTTGAGCAGTTTGCAAATTATGTAACTAGAAGATTGGAAAATTTGAGATGATCATAGTAGGCACATCAACCTCAGTCTCAAAATAACAACTGTAAAGGTCTTTTGAGTACATCAGGAACTTCCTTTCTTTGTTCATGAGGCCATGATAATGAACCTCACTACCCCAGCATATGATGAAAAAAAAAAATGGAAAGCTGAAGAATACACTCCAAATCGTCCCCTGATAATACCTGGACCCAAGGGCATTTGCCCACCTTCAGCCTAACACCTTACAAACAAGTTAAAGACTAATATGTGATTGCTTAAAAATAATGTTTATAGGCATATGGAACTTCTTTAGGAACAACCTATTACTAAACAGAAGTATAACTACCCTCATAGCCTCTAAATGAGAAAGAAGATAAAAGTTGTGTATTGATCTTCACAGTAAACTTTGAAGAATGTGTTTAGCTCCTGCTGATAGTGAAGATTACAATCAAAGAGTTTTGTGAACAGAAAATGAGGAGTAGTCAAATCTGAGAATATTTCACTTCAAGCAGCTTTAAATAACATAAAGCTTGCAAATTAAGATATTTATGAAGTTTAATGTTAGTAGTAATTTCTATGTCAATTGTAATTCCATTCATACCTCAATACCTACTTCAGCCATTTGTGAAATTTGCTTTTCTTGTGATAAGAAACACCTCTGATCAAATATTGATAAGTTCCCCTCTACCAGATCTAGCTCTACAGCTTATGCCCTTCTCCAGAAAATCTTATCTCAGCACTCAGAAAATACAGTAGCTCTCAGTTTTTGTGCTTCAAAAGAGGTGCGCATCAACTTCTGAGCTCACTGCACTGCCCTTTTCTCAAATTACCATTCATTTTCTATCCACAAAAGTCACTTGATTCTCATCTTCAATACAAGCAGGAACCAAACACCTTCTTCCAAGTTTCCTCAAAATTATGAAGATTGTTACACATCCCCAGTCTTTTCTTTTTCAAACTAGACCAGTCAATATGTGTAATCAGGTGAGAAAAACATTCTGGCTACTAATAAAGACACAGATTTTACCCATGCTTCCAAGCTCTTTTCCTAATATTAATAATTTATTTTATGTTTTAACTATGAGCAGAAATGCTGAGCTCAGAAATGCATGCTGATATATTGCCAAAATTTAATCAAGCTATAGTACCTGTCACTGTGGAGTTAATTAATCAAGCAGCAAGCCGATATATACTCTACAACCTTGCTTGGGTGTGCAGCTGTATCAGTTTGTAGTATAGGTCCCCAGATAGTCAAACTGATTAAGGTACAGCAACTCTTTTAGCAGAAACTCTCAAATTTGCTGCAGGTGATTTCCTGTGTGTGGCAATAGCCCTCCATCTATTTTGCAGTAAGTCAGCAGCACTGCCTCATGCTAACGTGGTACATGCTGTTGAACTTACTCTAAGAAAAGACATAGCATGAAGGAGCTTGCCCTGCATGCCCTTAGAAATATTGTGGCATACAGTTTCTGTTGCAATAGAGTAATATCTTCAGCTAAAACTTTCGGTCTTCAAAGGAAATATCGTCTTCTCTCCTAAACTACAATAAAAGTCGTAAAAGAAAATTAAAAAATGCTTCTATAAATACATTAGCAAGAAAAGGAGGTCTAAGGAGACTCTCCATCCTTTATTGGATGCGGGGGAAACAGTGACAAAAGATGAGGAAAAGGTTGAGGTACTTAATGTCTTATTTGCCTCAGTCTTTATTGGTGATCGTGCCCCTGTACTCGGCACTGGTGAGTCTGCACTTTGAATGTGTTCAGTGTTGGGCCCCTCACTACAAGTAGGACACTGAGGTGCTGGAGCATGTCCAGAGAAGGGCAACAAAGCTGGTGAAGGGTCTGGAGCACAAGTCTGATGAGGAGCAGCTGAGGGAACTGGGGTTGTTTAGTCTGGAGAAGAGGAGGCTGAGGGGAGACCTGATCGCCCTTTACAACTGCCTGACAGGAGGGGGTAGTGAGGTGGGGGTCGGCCTCTTCTCCCAAGGAACAAGCAATAGGACAAGAGGAAATGGCCTTGAGTTGTGCCAGGGGAGGTTTTATTGGATATTAGGGAAAATTTCTTCACAGAAAGGCTTATCAAGCATTGGAACTGGCTGCCCAGGGTAGTGGTCCCCATCCCTGGAGGTATTTCAAAGATGGGGAGATGTGGTACTTAAGGACATGGTTTAGTGGTGGACTTGACAGTGTTAGGTTAATGGTTGAACTTGATGATCTTAAAGGTCTTTTCCAACCTAAAAGATTCTGTGATTCTATGGTTCTATGATTAAAACTTACTTCTCAACAATTTTTGTCATGCCAACAGCCAGTGCCTTCTGATGTTGAATGAAACACCCTTAGGTGAGGCTCTCTCACGGTCAGTCTTGAGACAATATTGTTACTACTTAGGAGTTAATGCATTTATTTGGCCACCAATGAGATGAAAGATATATACTGTAATTCCTTAAAGTTACTTACTTTATCAGTACACAGCATCCAAATTCTAAGCTGGTATCTGAAGCAGAACCAAGTATTTTCAAAAGAAAGATAACACTTTTTCTTTTTTTTTTTTTTTTTAATTGCTCTAACGAGCAGCACTTGATCGTGCTAACGGAGGATGACACCACCTTGTCTCTGGCAGAAAGGCAGATTAAGATGCATCCAGCCCCATCTCCAGCTCCTCCTCCATCCATTTGTTCTTCCCCTGTCATCAGTTTGCAGCCCCTTCACCCATCAATAAACTGTTTGTGCATCTGTGCTAGGAACAGGGCTACTGAAATAATCAGGGTTTGAAATGAACTGCCGAAAGAAAACAAAATCCCCCCAAAGGCAGATGGTTAATGAGTGATTGTGGGGAGAGAGCAAAACAAGGAGAGGCATGCCAGGTCCCCAAGGCAGGGTGGGGGAAATTGCTTAAGACGTTTTGGCCACTGAAGGAAAATGCATTCTGTAACTACAGTTTTGGTGATGAATTCTGCAATTTCACTACAGAAAGTAACTTATTCTCTGCATCCTCTCCCAAAAAAATCCCTACCATAGAATTGATCACTTACCCACAAGCCTTTGATCAATACCAAAGCCAGAACCAGTGTTCTCATGGTAAAAGACTTTGTGTCCCATCAGTAATTGCTGAAAATACCCAATTTCTATCTTATGCTATTTTTCCACAAAATGCAAGAAATAACGAATACCCTCCATCCACACATACATGTAAAACATTTCAAAGAGAGTTTTATAGCTGATAGCCTGACGAGTAGCCTTTGACATTTAAATGCAATTTAGCTTTTTCAGGGTAAAAAATGAAGCTTCTACAGTTTTATGTTCAAAATAAAGCTTACCAGTTAAAAACCTGATTAATAAAAAATGGATTTCTTAGCCAGGTAGAAAGTATATAAAATCAGACCTTTAAGGGGTACAGGCTGTTCCCATTTTTTGATCCTGTAGAGATATTCTAAATTTGCAAGAGACAAAAATGGACATTTTTGGATTCAGAAATTTATCTGGCTTTAGTGAACTCTCACTATGCAAGATTGCTGTGACAATTTTCATTAATGTAAAAGGAAAAAATGAAGACATGATTTTTTTGTCGTATTCAAGTTATTTGATAGAAGTTTCTTCAGTTAGCAATGAGATGCAAAGTAAAATTTTAATCAACTTAGAGGACAATATGATAGCAATTACTCATGCATGTTTGAATAAAGTAATTTTTGTATCCAGATGAGGACTGCATCCTAAAGATCATACAAAGCCATATGAAAACTCTGAGAAAATCAAAATTAAAAATAAGTAAAATAAGGTAAAGGAGAGAAGCATGAATAAGGAGGCTCTCTGTCGGGGTTTTTCCCAAGGCAGTTTTTTGTAATGCCAATGTCATCCTGTTTTTTTCAGACCAGGTTAACTTAAATCAAATCAATAATTGCTTTGATTTTAGCAATAAAAAATTCTACTTGACTTCTTGATGCCTACTTCACAACTTTCTGTGACAAATTAATTTTAGACAGATAATAAGCATTAATTTGGCCTTATTTAATCACAGTTTCATCTAATAGGCAATGCAGACAAGCCTTATTATCTCAGTCTCCACTTGTCTTTGATTCTAAGTGTCCTATAAATATCTGCTATCCAGTTTACATTGACATGGGGTCAATTTTACAAGCTGGTTGAGAATCAGCATGGGACTATACGTAGGGAAAAAAATGCAGATTCTGATTTTGGAGCCAAACTCATATTCTTAGACTAACTTTTTACTTTTTCCAAATTCAGTTTCCAGCTTTGAAAACTCAGCCTGGAAAACAGGCTGGGGTATTATGTTCAGTGCAAAAGATGTGAAACTGAAATTCAGATAACTGTTCTGCTGATAAAGGATAAGAGCCATCAGCCGCTTCCCTGATGGGTGCATTAGAACTCTATGTTTTGTCTGACATAGTAAAAGCTCACTTTTTTCCACTAGACAAGACTGAAACAGCTAAGTGTACATTTAGGGACCACTTCACTGGAACCCTGTTTCTTGCATAGTCAGTTTAGTTCTCTTTTCAGCTCTCTTGAACCTCCACAAACCTCCACAAACACCTGAATAGCCTTGGCATCCCCAACCACACCATAGACGGTGCAGTATGCACACGCGGCATGGCTTGAGACACACAGGGAAAGTCTAAAAAGTGTTTCCTTGCTGAACCAAGCTCATCTTGCCTGAGCAGCCAAAGAATTACAGCTGCCTTCTTGGTGGAGAAGGACCCGGACAGCTGTGAAATCCTCTAACTTGGAAATCAGTGGGAATTTTCCCATTGACTCGGGTGAAAACAGCGTTGCACCTAGAGCTCAACAGCCTCATTTCAGCTTGTTTTTATTCTCGTTCAGCTTTTGCCCAGCCCTGGGGTCCAGCTGCATTAACAAGTACCTCTAAGCTTTCGACTAAAGGGTAGAGAAGATGTGTATCACCGCAGCACCACCATCACTGTACGCATTATAACTGACTGGGATGAATCTTAACACCCAGGCAAATGCGGTGTTTTTTGTTTACTTTAAAGAAACAGCAATTTCATATGTAATTCTTTCCCTTAACATGATTTTTTTTTTTTCCTGTCAGTTCAATCTGTTACACTTACAGCCAGTGATCCTGTGAACAGCGATGTATATGAATAATTTTCAGAATATGTCAAGACCATACTGCCAACATAAGTAGGTGTGCGTATAGGAACAAGGTCATCTGGGGGTAACGATACAACACGAAATGCTGTCCCAAAGTTTTAACATTGCAAATGTGTTGCAAAAAAAAAAAAAATCCTGGCCCGAAAAGTTAATTTCCCCGAGTAACACTCAGAATGCATTAAAAATGTTCAGGTTATTAATATTAATTAATCAATTAATACTATTATAATTAATTAATTACACAGTGCCTGGAGTCCTGGAAAGGGATCATTATGTGTCTGAATAATAAGAAGATGACATTCTACTCCTGCAGTGCAGGAGGAATTTTAAAAGATCGCAACTTTTAAAATATTCTTAGCACTTTGATTCTTCTGCAGAATTAGTCTTTAACATGCATTTGGGTTTTGCAGCCACAGGATGGCATTCACTGCTGTGCAAAGGGTCAGTGAAATGTAAGTAGAGCCTAAGAAGCATACTTTCCATCTGGGGAAAGGAAATATTTAATAAAATGATTAATACAAATTTACTGCTTTCTGCTGATGACAATTATTTATTAAACAATGTAGTATCAAAATCTTACCATGGACAGCCCTTAAGGTTCATGTTCTTTCTGTATGGATTCCAGGGCTCTCAACAGGTACTTACCTTGCCTGACTTCAGTAAGCTGAGACCTTGTAAAAATACAGAGCAGCAATTCCAACTTGGGATACCAGCAACTGCATAAAGCACTTCAGGTTCACTTCCATGTTTTATGGAGCCACAGTAACTCTTTAATGGATTTATATAGGCTCATAATTTACTGTTTATTTTCCCATTAGGGCAGTATATGGAGTAGGTGTTGACACATGGCATACTAACAGGAGGACAGTTGGACTGAAGAAATGGCCAAGGTGACCGATAATTGGATTGCAAATGTCAAAGAGTATGGTTGAAAAGCCAGGTATATCAACCCACACATACTTTTCCCAGTTGTGAAATGAAAGTTAAGAACAGGGACAATCAGCTACAAGTAGTTACGATTTATAGAGTTGGGTTTGAAGTCAGTGGCAAGCAGCATCCAATTAACTTCAGTAGAGATGTCTAACACCAGTGGTAAAACGACTGGATTTAGAGTGATGAGCAAGAATGTCAGACAACCTAGTAATGCTATTAACCTTTGTGAGACTGCCCCGCCGATAATGTGATCTGGGGGACAATAAAACACTGCACGAGACAATATGCCCAATTTGGTACTGCAAGACTGATATATGAAAGAAGGAGAATTTTCCTGGATTCATTTTATGGGCCTCCAATTAGCCCTCACTAGGTGAAGGGAGAGGAATGGAGGAAGGAGAAGGAGTCCCTCTTATGAGTCGCTTTATTAGTTTGTAGCAGAAGAGATTGAAAAAGGAAAGTTTTAGGATCTGCTTTGCTTTGAGATTGTCTCAGGATGTGTTAAAGGGACCTGATTTATGGGAGCTCCTGAGCAGCACAAGTGCAGGATCAGTACAGGAGGCATGATCCCTTGATACAGATATGTCAGCTGTATGCGTTAATCCCTATGGTTAGATGCTGGGGTCAGGACTGGAGATGCTCACTCATGATGTGGAACCCTGGCCAACACCATCCATAGATGCTGCTGCTGCTTCCTTCGGGAAATTTTATACAAAATACAAATATGCTTGTCTCCAAAAGTGCATCCAGTTTTAGAAATGGGGGTATTAAGAGCGGGTCTCATCACTGATCTAACAAAATATCTAAATCTTATTTATGGGCTCAGTAGAGGCAAAGGTAGTTTGTCCAGCAAGTGAAGTTTAAGATGCAATTCCCGTCTTGCTGTGTACGTCTGGTGAATGTGTGCTCAATAACGTTTAGAAAATAGAGCATTAATGTGTAATTTATTCAGCTACTACTGTTTAGGCACCCAAGGGCTAGTGGAGTGTATTGCACACCCAGAGAAAGGGTGGGGGGAATCTCAAGTTAGGAAGTCGTGAGGTAGCTCTCAGTCCATGCTACAGCATGGAGGAGAGGGAAGGGACACCAAATTAGCCCTGAAAGAACTGTATGAGGTACTGAAAACACAGCCCACAGCTCCAGGTAGGGTAATTTGCTCTGTCAAGAAGCAAGATAAATGACTGCCTCATGCTGAGCACCATTCTGCAGCAGCAAGGATTTCTTTTGGGAGCTCAGCAGCTTGCTGGAAGTTGGGCGCCCCATCACCAGTGTGATCCATCACCTGGCACCTTCCCAGTGCTGCAGAAAAACAATGTCTTCTGTATGCTTCAGACTTCTTTTTATTAAAAAAGTCACAGCTTTCAATTGACACCTTCACACTGACGAGTTGGATATTGTAAGAATTAAATGCCTGAAGAGAAGACATTTAAAGCAAATATAATTTTACTTCTTAAAATACCATTCCCTGGCTGAGGTGCTACATTTAAGACTGCACTAAAGTGGTATCTAGTGGTTTGCAACAAAAATAGTGAAAGATCTTTAACTGTACATATACTTGGTAAATGCCAATGAAAAAAAACCCAAAATCTGGGCTTTAGTATTCTATTTAATCCCACAAACATATGGCCAAAGCTACACAGAGAGAGTTTGTGCAGATCCATTTGAACAACAGTGTTTTGGTAAGGAGGATAAGGACTTTATGCAAGCAAACCTCACATGTCAGTTAATATTTTTATTCCTTCTGCTATACATTGTGATCCTCTTTGGAGTCCAAGCTGATGCACTTGTCTCATTGCCTTCTTCATCTCTCTCAGTCAACAGAGGCCATGTCATTTTGGCATACTTTGATGTATCACATAATAAAGCATCACCTCGGCTTAGCTAAAATATGTAGTCTAAAACTTATGTCTTTCTAGAAATTTTATGAGT
This sequence comes from Egretta garzetta, assembly GCF_000687185.1. NCBI lineage: Eukaryota > Metazoa > Chordata > Aves > Pelecaniformes > Ardeidae > Egretta > Egretta garzetta. Next base: position 411,402 of record NW_009259797.1, read on the forward strand.
GTTTTTTTAAGCTGCGGTCATGTGTTACTGTTTTGGTTTTGTTTTTTTTTTTTGTTTAAGTGTGGCAGCATAAAACCACGTGTTTAAATTCTCCATAAGTGTGACAACATAAAACCATGGGTTTAAATGCTCCATGGTTTTTTCAGTTAAGTCTTCAAAATAGCTGTTTGGCCTTGAGGGTTAAGAACACATTTTTATTTATACAACACTTTAAAAATTATCTGTAATGATAGTGGAAGGAAACAAGATTAACAGAGAAAAACAAATATATTTGAGGCTATGACAGAAAATATTAAGCTATTTGTTGGTATCTGGATTAAAGATAACATGCTGGTCCTCAGAAAAGTTGAAGCCATAAACTGACAGACTGCTATTAGTAATATTTGGGTTTTTTTACTTTCACAGGGAATGTGAGAAAAAATAATTCATTATTTTGATTCTGATATTTTCATTCTCAATTATTGATGTTAATCCTTGCTTTTGAATATTTACAATATTCCTTGCCAAAGAAAGTATTATTTTTTGCCAAAACATAAAATGTACTCTAGAACTGCTATGATAACATTTTCAACATCTCTGTATCATGAGAGATTAGCAAACAGCAATATTACATTCCAGAATGAGGAGATTAATCTGTTTCCTGACAACTGAAATTTGTTAGGCTGGGAAAAGAAAATTACTGCTTTTGAGGGCAGATTTCATAGCACTTGATGCTTCAGGGCCTTTGTACTTTTCTGTTTAAATCATACCTTCATAAAAAGCAAAAGAATTGTTTGGTTTCTGATTATTATCGAGCTGAAGTCAGATAAGAAAAGCATTAGGATTCTTATGTTCCATGATCATATATTTAGGAGAAAAAAGGTGTCAAATATGCTTATTAAACTGATTCTCAACCTGATTAGATGTTTTCTTATCTCTAGGTGTCTAGAAAATACTTTAATTTGTGTCATGTTACAAATTATGCTGAATACTCCAATCTTATTTCAGCACATTTCACACAACGATGCACTTTTGCCATTACAAATTATTTTTAAAATAAAAAAAAATAAACAATTTTTTCAGACTACCATGTTTTTGCGCAACATTTTCCTACTCTTTCCAGTATGTGTTTTTTGCTCAAGCTGGATGTTGAAGGATTAGGTGGTGGAGGGACAGAGTAGCAATCTGGAAATATGAAGAACAGATAAAGAAGGAAAATATGTAATATTGAAAGATATTACAGAGATATTATGGTGACAATACTAAGGGATGTGATGAGGTGCAAAGAAAATACTGTGTATTCAAGGTATACAAGGAAGAAGTTCTCACCAAATGCATGGACTGGTAGGGGCAGCTTTGGGCAATGAAGAGCTTTGAGCACATCACCAATACTGGGAATTATGACACCCTGGATAATAAGAGCATTAACAAGGTGAAGACAAAAAAAAAAAGTCAGAGGAAGATGCACTGACAAAAGCCAGATGAAGTGACTCTAGACTGACAGTATGACTCAAGGGAGTGCACCTCAAGAATGAGGATGATCTTCACCGTGATGGAGAAAAGAGAGCTGTAGGGAAGATAGTCAAATCTAACAGAACTTGCAAAAGAAAATAGCTGTTTCAGTTTTTCCCTTGCGGAGAGGTGGCCTGCAAACCGAAGGGCTCACAAGGGAAGGTGATCTGGGGAAGGGATCGCTTAAGCTACAGGTGTCCTAGCAACCACCTCCAGTCAGACTCCATGGATGTTGCAACAGCCTGTGATCAAAGAGTATGTCTCAAACCAACCCAAAGTCCACT
>NW_009259797.1:413242-448727 GCF_000687185.1 Egretta garzetta
GTGGCAGCAAGTGAAGTCGCTGTGAAAATACCCCAGAATTAACTTTTTTTAGAGATAACAAGCATGAATTCCTAACAGATGAGTACATATCACCCCAGGATAAAGGAAAAATGGACGCAGAACTTGTTTAAGGGCACGTTTCTAAATGATGGATTAAATAAAAGGCATACAAGGATTTCCTATGCCCAGAAAGAATTTTAATACAGATGCAATGTATTCCTAAGTGAGGAAGAAGATACTCCCCTGCCATAAATGCAATGCTCAGCTTGGTCTTGGCCAGGAAGGCAGGAATGTGACACCTCCACAAAATGTGTATCTGCGTGCATGTGTGTGTGCTCACACACTTAGAGACATAAATTAACAGTCTGGCAGCTGATGGGTATTGCAAATGCTACAGAAAACACGATATAGCACTAAAGCAGACATGCTTCAGATAACACAAAGGCTCTGTACATCTAAAATAGATTAAAATCATGTGAAAGATTTCCTGCTGCTCCTGCAGAAGATTAAAACTTTGGTACATTCATAAAACAAATGTGAAGATTTAGCAAAGCAGTGCCCTTCACAATGACTCTTTGTCTCGCCAAGCACGGAGCCTGGCAATGGAGACACCCTGAAAGGGTATATCCGACCAATTTGGGCCTGGTAGGTGGGCTCCAGCCCATAAAAAAAGAAAGCTACAGATCCTATGAAACACACAGTGAAGAAAAAAACCTGTTAACCCTGATCTAATCTGTGAGCTAATCCCTCATCGAGAAAGCAACATTAGACCAAACTCCTAAATCTTGACAGAAAAGAACTCGGTATAGATTAACTACAGAATTTGCCTACACGAGCTTAGCATAAGGAATGACTTATAAAATGAAGAGGAAGACCATTAGTATGTCCCTCTCTGTTTCAACAGCATTTAACACATGGGTGCAGACCTAATTTTCAAACCACACAATAATGTTTGGTGTTTTAATAATACTTTTCCATCCCATTTGCATTGATCTAATGCTCTGCCATCTCGTAGTTCTGCAAACAGAGCAGAAGAAACAGGTGTTGGGTATATTTTAAATTGCTTTTCTCTAATGTGTTCATTCACCCATTTCCAGACATATCTGGGGAAACGCAGCCATGGATGCTGATGTCTAATTCTCTAGGCCTGGGTATTATGAGGGATAACTTCAAGAAAATCAATGCTACTGAAGCTGGACTAAGCACACCACTCAGGGTAAGCAAGGGAACTCAGCTAGCCCCCAGGATAATAAATAAGCCTTTCCCCTCTCCACAGTGGCATCACATATGTCTTAACACAATGCTAGTTAACCAAAACATCACTTTTTTGCACTACTTGATTTCACAACTGCATGATGCTAAGTCAGTGAGATTTTAAGTAGGTCCCGAGGGTCAAGGGAATGCTGATACACCTCTAGGCTCCCAGGAGATGCTCAGGACCTTGCAGGGTGGCAGCCTGCAGGCTGGATTTGTTTCCTGGCACAATTCCACCTTCTCTGCTATGCCTTTAAAAGAGGCGGAAAATGCCTGATAAGACAGCACACAAAGCCTATAGGCTGAGTTTCTCCTTCCATGCTTGCAATGTGATGAGATGCTTAAAGCCAAGACCTGCTGCTAGACTGCTGTGGGTCCACAAGAAAAATCCTACAAGAGGCATTTGATGCCCAGCATGAAAAAGCTGACAGCGCTGCGCTTTGTGGATTTTCATTTCTTCATTTCATGACCCAACAGTTCAGGTCAGTGATTCATGAAATCTGTAAAACAAGCTCCTCCTCTCTGCAAACTCCAGATATATGCAAATCATTCCTTAACTAAGGCAAAGCTCTAGGCAATAAGAAATGTGATTTTTCTAATGAGACACAACAACCGTGGTAGACAGCAGTGTGTGAACCAAAGCCCTCATCCTGGACAACTCTGATCTTGCCATGCTTTTCAAAGTACGAACCTGAATCAGTACTTGCAAAATCATCTGTATCTTTATACTGGGTCAACTTTTCATCTAAATAGCTAACAAGTTTTTAAACCTGGGTCGTAATACCAATTGTTCCCTGTCCATTTCTAACAGACTCACTGTCTGGTGAAACATGATTTTGTGGAAAATATATGTCAGACAATATTCCGCTGAATCTGTCATCATATATATCGATGAGCCGGGAAAATCAAATCTCTTCCACGAGCTAAGGAGGGACTAAATAATAAATGAGCTCTGTGTTTTTATTTTAATATCCAAATAATTTAACACAAGCTTACAATACACCTATAAAAGGTCTATAAACTATTTGACTCATTTCTGTAATTGTCAAGCATTCATAACAAAAACCTGAAGTCTTGCATATTGAGCTATGAAGACTTTTTATTAGGAAGTTCATTAAACCTAGAAAAGAGGACTGGTTTTCTTCATTATTGTTGGTAACCTGAATCAATAGAATGGATTTACCAAACAAATGTGAGGTTTTTTAATGCTCGACTAAATTCTTCCATGTAAGAACTTCCATACAGTATTAGATTAGCTGGATGGCTTAAGCACTCTCCAGGAGAGGCCAGGATCAGATACTTGGATATAAATGATGCACTAATTGAGCTGTCAGTAGTGTGTTTATCCTTGACATCTTCCGGATGTTAGCATGTGCAACACGTTTTTAAGAGAAACAATCTAATATTGAGACAGTTAAAAGAATTAGATTAGTAGTATCTAAATAAATAAAGATTGAAATCAGCCTTAAGCATAACACAAAAAGCAAACAAAGCATCCTCAGAGTCGACGCAAAGTATGAATTTTGTGGAAATGTCACCGACATTCTTTGCGCATCCAGTCTCTCAAGGCTATTGGTATTTCATTGAATAACTGAGATGAGCTGATGGTCACTGCTACTATTTGATGTATGTAGACCCATTCTTGCCCCTTGACTTTGGTTTAAATTGTGTCATCAGATCTGTGTGTACATTTCCTATTGGCTACTTGAATTTAACAGAGAATATTATGGAATTTACATACACGACCTTTTTTTTTTTTAATTCAAACTTACTTTGCCTTATTATTATCATTTTATGAAGAGTTTTTTTCTTATTTAATAAGCAAACAAAATTAAAATTCCACATGCATGAAGAAAAATGTTATTAAACCCAGTTTTCCCAGTGCTTAGGCTTTGTCATCAGTGCTACTTCTCAAGTTGCTATCTAAAATAAAGGGACATCTGGGAGCTATTGAAATTTGCAATAATCAAAGAAAAAAGAATAATCCATAAGAACGCCATGCCTTAATTATTTTGCAGTTTAAAATTCCCGTTCACATCTCTTGCACAAAGGCCACTCAGTTAACAACTGAACTAGTAATATTTGCAGTGATGCACTTGATAATTCTTCATCTTATCGGATCACATCAGTTAGAGACAATAGTCTAATTGAGGAGACCACTTATCACTGCAGACAGATGAATCACACCAGGACTTTTCCCATATTTTGCTGTGTAAGACTTTCTGCCTCAATACATACGAGAAGCAGAGTGCAATGTCATATGCAAATCTGTCTCTGAAAGATTTTTAACCTCCGGTCATCTCCTGCCTTTGGAAAGTTGTTAGCTAGTTCTGAAAATAGCAACTTGATGGAAAAAAAAAATATTAACAATCAGGAGGGGAAGGGGAAGGGGGGTGAGTTCAGCCCATGCATCTCTAGAAAGCTGGTGCAGAATAACAACTCCTGAAGAACACGGGGTGCAGGATGGAAATCTGCAGCGTGGGATGAGCGAGCTCAGTGTGTGCCTTCTATGCCACTGGGGAACTGGGGTCTCTGCTAGATCCACCACCACACCGACCTGTCCCGCAGGTGGCTTCACCCTCTGCTGATAAACCCATGCAGAGGCAGTATGAGATGAACACACTTTCGATTTTTTTTAGATCTGTTTATTTTCTTCCTTTTCTTTTCTTTTTTTCCTTTTCTTTCCTTTTTTCCTTTGCTTTTTTCCCCACTGACATTCAAGTTCAGCATGTCGCCATTTGAAGCTGACACCATGAAACAGCTTTCATTGTCTTTTTGGAAAGTTGCCCCTACATACTTACTGTTCCACTAAAAACCCTTTCAGGTGTCCTTGAAATAATAAAAAATATTTCCCTTATTTCCAGCAAGCACAGCCAGTGATAATTTTTAAGCTCAGGATGGAACTAAGAGGCTGTTTACCTATTTTTTTTTTAATTTGCATCATCTGATAGGCTTCAGTGTTAAAAAGGGAAAGGCATGTGCCTTTGGAGCCATTTAAACCTCAGACAAAATGTTCAATCAGACACAGTGCCTTATTTTTACCCCATCACCAGCATGTCACCAAGAAAAAATGCATCTTTCCCTGCCAAATGTGGGCAATGCTAAAGATCCATGAAACAAATGCTTACACAGATTCATAATCCAGGACTTAAGCAATCAATGTTCTGTAGAGTACTATTCAGCTACATAAACCCAATGAGCTTCAGCTTTTGTACCTCTCCTGTAAAAATAGACATGATCATATTGCCACATGGCTGCCTATATGCTTCAGAAAATGCTGCTTTTTCTCATGAAGGACCACTGACTTCAGGCCTCACCACCCGCAAAGGCTACAGCCTAAGTGAATAGGTTCAGAACCAAAACAAGTTTAAATCTGTTAAGTTCTTGTGTGGGAGATGCTGGATAAAAAGAGGATGGCAGAGAACGTAATGCCGGTCCAACACCAAACCACCAGCCTGGTGTTTGTGGGAAGAACTGAGGGCGGTGCTATTTTAAAATGCTACTTCTCAAGATTTTAAACCCCCTCTCCCCTGCAAACTGTGGCCGTAAAGTTTCCAGCAGCAATTTCCCCTGTGATATTCCACACCAAATTCCAAGTGGAATAAAATGATAGTTCCTCCATCAAAATTCCCCTCATAATTACAGCTTCCCATTAAATGAGTCGAAATTGGAATTCTTTTTAGAAGGCAACAATTACAGCAGATTATTATGCTTCCCTCTAATTATTGCATACAAATATGTGCTATGTAACACAGTTTATTGTACCCTGTTAGTGTACTTACAGTAAATAGAAACCAATGTGCTTCATTCAGCCCATGTATTTTGACACTCACATCAGATTTACCAATTTATCTTCATTACAACCCCTTTGCACTGTTACTGACATCCTTCTCAGAGCCACGCTCAAGCGTCACAGAAGGAAGATTGATGAGGCTTGTATATACTGATTTGCGACAAAAGCAAGGCACTTGAGAGGCACTGTTACTATTCTGATAGCACTAAGATGGCTAAAAATTAGCTGCACAAAGCCAACACTCTGCTCCCACTTCTCCTCCACATTAATTATGGTACGTGACTCGGACCTTGAAAGGCTAAGGCTGTTGTAACAATATTTTTAAACCTATTGTCTTCAGTTGCTTCGCCGCTCTTGAAGAGATTTAAAGTTCTGACTGTGCTTATTTTTTAGCGACTTTTTTTATTCCTTAGAGAGGCTTTGAGTAGACAAGTTTTCCACCATGACAAATGTTAAAAGATAACTTCTGAACAAATCTGCAGTGGTAAATTTAAACATATTTTGGAGGAACCGAGAGATATTATGGATATAATTTTCAAAACTGGCTTAAATGACTTAAGAGCCTGAACCCCATGTGCTCATCAAAGAGAGACTAAATAGCCTCAGCACTTTAAAAGCACCAACTTATTATATACTGTTATCAAGAGGATGAAGAGGTCATCTCTTGCTACAGATAATTTATCCCTCCAATCATAAAGTTTCAAAGACTTTTGCTAGAATTGCACACTGAAGCCTGTAACCATTTTTGGCTCATTCTTTTGCTAAATACAGGTCTTGCTGCAGCAATTCCAAGCAAACTGAACTCCCCAGCAGTGGGTGCGTTTTGCAGAGGCTTTCTGTGTTGGAGGCATAAGTAACCCAGCATCTGCTACAGGGCATTCAGAAACCGCTCAGGGTGAGAAAGCGTGCACTCAAATCCACTTTCCGGGCTGACCGTGCAAGTCAATGAACTGCAGCCTGGATGCAATGATCCTCTCCCATCAGGCTGCCCATGTACGCTGGAAAGCAGACCAGGAATTATTCATATTCTGGACATCTCAAAATCAGCTGCCACAACACAAGGATGCAGATCCTGCATGAAATGGTTTAATTTTTATGCTTATTGTTGGACCTCCATCACTCCAGCAGCTGTTTGCATAAAATCACATAGCAAAATCACTAGTTTGTAAGGCTGTCAGACCAGGATTAGGAGGCATCTACAAAAAATGTGAGCAGAAAAAACAGCCAGACTATTTTCTGTGGTCTTCCACAGCTCAAACTCCACTAATATTCTCCACTTCTAGCATCTTCTTTTTCATCAATTAGCATAATGCAGGAGCAGATAGAGTTAAGTGCTAACATAGAAATTATTAGGAGACAACACATACCCAAAAGAATAAGGAAGTAAAAGAAGGAAAGAAGAAGAGGAAGATGTGTCCAATTACTGAAGGAGAATAAAGACAGATCACCTGAAACCTGCAATTGCACCTCACTTGGAAATACATAGCTATTTTCATTTACCTGCAAAGCAAGCAGGTAACTCTCAGAATTAGCTTTCTTGTTTCAGATGGATATTTAAATACTTCATCCCACCTTCAGAAGCTGTAAGAAAGTCTGTGAAATAAAATAAATGCTTTTGGCTTGCTTCATGTGAGAAAGTAATGCAATCAAGTGGTCATTTTCCTCCCATTTCAGGCAGAACCATTCCATTAGTAATAATCCACTAAAGCAAGAGACAATCTTGTATAAAATCCAGTGACATCCAATTTAAACCTAAACAGAAAAATTCTACCTGATAACAAGCACTGAATAAAACCTGCAGCCTTGCAAGACATTACAAATGTGTCAAAAAAAATTAAGCCCTCAATTTGGGAGCAAAAAAAAAAAAGCATTGACAATGCTACAAGTCAATGAAAAATCTGGGAGAAAAAATAGTTTTTTTCTCTCCTCCCAAAAAGCCCAAATAAAACAACAAAAAAAAACCCCAACCTCCCCAAACAACATCACCGTAACAAACAAAATATCTCAATTATTATAAAGGGGAGTCTATTTCTGCCTTCCTCAATCATCTCTTAACTCAGGGTCTAGGCATGTTTCTGTGCTCACTTTGGCACGTAGTCTTTGGTAAGTGCAAGTCCTGTGACAGCAGCCTTGGGAACCGTTAAAAAAGTCACACAGACACAGGTCCATACATCCAAAGAAGATAATTAAAGGAGGAAGGAAGAACAGATGCACAGCTGACCTGGGCTCAGTACTTTGCAACAGACTTCTTGTGCACTGACAAGGGGAGTCACTTAGATTCACCTTTCCTAAGCATGGCAGCCTTAAAAATACACATCCCAGTCCTCACTGGTAATTCATGTTTCCTCCAATATGGACAGGGACGGATGACTCCAGAAGAGCCACCCTAAGCCATCACAGGCAGCGGTCTGGAGATGAGCATTGGCACTACACACAAGTACAATGACTAACATCTGCCATCCTATTTCACCTCGTTTTCCTAACAGCTTTTGTGAAAGAGGTGGCAATACTGCTGGTAATGGAATTTGCTCCGTAAGCAGCGGCCAGTATGGGTATAGCATCCCTGACAAATTCAGGTAGGGAAAAGACAGGCTTATTAAAAATAATTAAAAAGTTGTATCTAGGAAAGCTTTTGCCTCACACAGGCACTGGGCAAAGGGGAGCAAGGGTTGCCAGGTCAAGCACTAATCAGAGCTTTTCAAAGGGAGCCAAGTTTGCTCTCTTTTATACCAGGCAGACTACTTGAAGAAGGGTATGAAATGAAGCCGGAAGGGAAATACCGTACTACTGGGTAGCCATGGTTGTCTCAGCAATTAAGGCCTCCCCAGGGGGTTAATTACACACAGAGACAGCCAGGCATTTTAGAAAATGTTTTCTGAGTGCACCACAAGCACAAGCACAGCTTGGCCAGCCTGGCTCCAGATCCCCAGCAGCTTATTTGCTCTGATCCCCAGGAACACGCCTCCCAAGAGGTCAATGGTTCATCAGCAGCTCAACGCATTGATTTGGCCATTGGGCCCGTGTCCCTGCCAAAGCCTGATTTCCTTTCCTGCACACCATTCCCAGGTGGGTTTTACAACCCTGTGGTCCTCTCCCCACTTCTCCAGGACACCCTGCTGAGGTGTTTCTCTTCTCCATAGCCTGCCTTCTACTGCACTCCCCGTTCACAAGCCTTGGGGCGCCCTATGATACCAATTTCCCTCTAGAGGATCTTCAGTCCTCAAAATCTTGCAGATGGTTATTTTTTCAAACAAGATAAAATTCAGAGGAAGGAGTATATTAACTTGTATTGAGGACTAAAGTCTAAGTCCTATAAGTAATTTTTTTTTTTTTTTTTTTGCTATTAATAGTAACACTTCCCCATCTGTATGGGAATCCTCTGGCAAATGTGAATTTGGCATGTTTCACTGAGGTCTCTGAGGCAAACACATAAATGCAGAAGAGACTTACAGACCTAAGATCTCATCAATAGATATATTTCAAAATCAATGGCAATTTCATTCAGTTTCTGATCTTCTCTGACAGTATAAACTGGAAAGCTTGGAGTTATTGGAACACATGATTATTTTACTAACTTTCCAACTTAATAAATCCTAAAAAGGGGAAAATCCTTTTATTTCCTTCCATTTATTTATGGCCTGCAATGTGTAAGAACCTGCAGTGAATTACCAAGAAAAGGAAAAAAACCAACAAACCACCAAACTTGTACAGTAATAAATTATCCCTTCTCTCCTGTGTTCTGCACTAACTAAAATAATTTGGGATTTCTAACAAACAAAAATAACCATGGAATATGCAAAAGTATATTTTACTACATTTTGCTGCCAGATAGTGATTGCATTGGGAACTATTTTGTCCAGATGTTTTTTAACTTGCATAGATTTGAAGAGAATTTCCTAAAATACATAGTAGGAATGATTGATTATGTGGGACAACATGGCCCTTTTCTACGTGTTACGAACACAAATCAAGAATTCCTTATTTCACAAATAGACAAGAGAACGGAGTCAAGGATCTTCTACTCAAGGGAAAAAAACCACAGCATGGTGTACAGCAATGTGAAATAAAGCACATGTGGTAAACCCAGTAGTTTACAAGTATATCACTCCATATCCAACATAAGTGAGCTACTTCCAAAGAGAAACATTCATCCACGGGCCAAGGGTTTAGATGTTCTTTTTGGAGGGCAGTTTTTAACCTGAAAATTGTTGTTGATAGTCCCAATAAGTGAAAGCTAAAGAAATTATTCATTGATTCAGGTGATGCAGTGAATGTGAGCAAGGTCAAAGTTTGCTTTCATCCAAAAGAATAGTTTACATGTAAGATCTAAGATGCAAAACTTTAAACATGTTTAAGCTGAGAGACTGAAAATCTTGGCAGTGTTGGGGTGATTCCACCAATTAAAAAAAAAAAAATATTACTCTAGATATTCTAAACTTCTGTCACAAATAAAATATAAGGGCCACAATAAAAGATTTAAGCCAAGCAGATTAGAAGTGGAAATCAAGTGTTGTGCATATCATTCAATTTTTTTTTCCTGTGCTTGCGAATTGCAAAATATATTATTTCTTCTGTATAATCAGGCAATTCCCAGGTTTGTGCGAGTCTGTCATACACTGAGAGAAAGGAGAATACCACTCTCCTGGAACAGGAAGAAGTGATTTTAAACTACAAAAATCAGTTAACCTTTTAACATATATTTTCCACTTAATCTTACCTCCAAAAAATGCTCTGCTTGCTGTTCCCGATCCAATTTTCTCGATGTTGTTGTAATCAGACCTGTGAAAAAAGGATGGCATTTGATTGTCAATACCCGTTGAAAAATATATGTCTCCATCGACCAGAAGAAATAAATTCATTTTTCAAACACTCAAAGGGAAAAAATCTATTTGAAGCTATATCAGACACAGATTTCTTGACATCTGTCAAGCATTTTCTTTCTCAATGCAGCCATTATGACTTTCTGACTAACAATGAATCTCTGAAGAAAAATGCTGGGAGAAAAGTAACTGAGAAACAGTTATCTATGTATCTACAGTTAACTTGCTACATTTATTACAGTGAATAAAAAAAAAAAAACTTCCTAAAGAATCACTATTTTGTCTTATGATTAAGTGCTTCAATGAATCATTTGCATTTGACTGAAGTCCTTCCGTAAAAACCTCATTAAAGATTTCAGAGTTCTCAAACAATTAATGGGATAGGATGCTGATTACTTCCACGCCAAGAATACTTGACAAAGAAGGTTATTTCTGTAATAACTACTTGTATACATAATGATTTCTAAATGTAATCATTCTAATGCATTAAAGGTTTTGTACTACAATTTCATCAATTTGTTCCATGCTCAAATTGAGTCTTTAAAATAAAGTACCCTTTTACATGAGGATGATCAAGATATCTTTTTTTTAAAGCAATGTACTTTCACAAATGATTAACCTCTTGTGAGATTTATACCAAGGAAAGAAAATGAAACACTTCCAAAGTTCCCTCAAGAAAAGTGATGCTTATCTTCTATGAACGTAGCTGTTTTTTATTTTGTTCTCACTAGAGATTTGAAGGGCAGATTTGAGTTTTCCCACATACAAAACATTTCTTTGGATAGGAAAATGCATCATGTGCTTGTTTTGTGATAGATTCTGACAAGTGTAAAGGGAGCAACTTTTCCTAGAGATAAAGCTGGTTCTGGAGACAATGCCGGCGGACAAAGTTGTTCTCAAGAATTCCTCGTCTCTAAGTTTACCTAGGAAGACAAGAAAATACATACTCCCTGGATTATACTATTATTATATATTATACTATTATTATATATTATTAAACTTATTTATTTAATCAGACCATCCAAACATCTAAGCACAAACCCACGATGACGCTAAATTCTTCAAAAAACCATCAGCAACATCTTGCATCTACATAGAATCATAGAATCATAGAATGTTTTGGGTTGGAAGGGACCCCTGCAGGTCATCTAGCCCAACCCCCCTGCAGTGAGCAGGGACACCACTAACTAGGTCAGGTTGCTCAGAGCCCCGTCCAACCTGGCCTTGAATGTTTCCAGGAATGGGGCCTCCACCACCTCTCTGGGCAACCTGTTCCAGTGTTTCACCACCCTCAGTATAAAGAATTTCTTCCTTAGATCCAGTCTAAATCTACCCTGCTTCAGTTTAAAACCATTACCCCTTGTCCTGACACAGCTGGCCCTACTGAAAAGATTTTCCCCATCTTTCCTATAGGCCCCCTTTAAGTACTGAAAGGCTGCAATCAGGTGTCCCCGCAGCCTTCTCTTCTCTAGGCTGAACAATCACCTCTAGTCTCAGAATGCTTCTACAGCCACAGTTCCTCATACACTGTCGCCTTCTCCTTGGAGGAATCACTTTATCTATTCTGGTGTAAAGGGGTGAAATATTACTTGAAGTAATGGGATGAAATGAACAAAGGGAAGTCCACTCTGCTTCCAATATTTCAGACTTGTTACAAGATCTATTAGACCACAGAAGCGACACCCAAGGGGAGGTCACAGAAACCAGAGTGGATCACTGCAATGACATGGAAGAACCTGGTGCTGGCAAAAGGCTGAAAAACCAAAACAACTGGTATCACCTGCATCGAGCCATGGTAAATATTCAAAAAAGTTACACCATATGGGAGACATCTACTCACCACATGAGTTTAAACAGACATGACAGCACAGATGACAAATTGGTGTCATTCACACAAGATTTCCCCATGTCTAGAGAGAACGCAAAGATACAGGGAAGTTGTTCCTAATTATGAAAGAATTTCAGCCCCAATAAATTGATAAAGTAAAAATTTCAAATTTCAAATATCGCTGTTCATCACATGCATGGTCACTATATATATTTATCAAGCACAACCTAACCATGGTAAGGAATATGATCATTTTTGTATCATCTTCCACTTCCTTCCTTCCTAATGTGCCACTATGAACTCCACCTACTTTCTTCTTAAACAAGAAATGTCTAGCTGTAAATTGTAGGAGGTCTCTGTCCTCATCATCTTCTTCAGGCAGACGAACCGACATTCCTTTTGAAGACCAAGAGCTAACATCCGAAACTGAGTATCGCTGCCAGAATGAATAGCACTTGTCTTTCACTGGTAAAACTAAAACTACTACTACTACTACTACTGCTGCTGCTAAAGGGTTTTTTTTTTGTTTTCCTTTTTTTCAATGTAGAGCCTTTTGGACTGCAGTAATGGTCAGAGTGCCTTCAGACCTGTATTTCCTTCTAAAAGAAGTGTATGAACATATGGCAAGTCTCTACGACAGAAGTGCCTACATTTTAAGCGTAGCAGATCTTAACAGATTTAGCACCCAGACTTAAGGGCGTGTCCTAAAGGGCAGGTAACCAGACAATCACCATCAGTTCTGCAGACCTGATTCTGCAGTATAGAGCTAGCACAACTAGTTGTTTTTGCTTTAAAGACAGTTCTGGACACTTTCATTAGGTTGTTACGACACTCTATAGAAATAATTGGTCGTTTACGTGTGCAGTTGTGGGGCATCGAGCTTCCATTCCTGTTCTCTGAGGAGCTCTCCCACCCCACACTCATGGTGGCCCCATCGCAGTCTCCTGGCTGCTCACTTCCACATTCATTCCTCAACTCACAGACAGATCACACTACACAACACTACTGTTTAAAATACGACTATACATAAAATTGGATCTCAGCTGCTTGATGTTAATATTTATTTAATTATGGACTTGTATTAGTATGGATGGGAATCTGGTACTTTCAGATTATAAAACTGTATTTCAAGGAATTCTGTTGAAGACCAAGCATCAAAACTGAAATATATTCCAGTTATATCTAAGACTACACACAGCTTTACCACTCCAGTCTCAAAGACATTAATTTCATGGGTTTTGTGAAAACCTTGCTGTGTCCCTCCCTCCTGTATTCAGTATTCCGTGCCATAGATGCATAATAATAGTAATATTTAGCAGTGTGTAGAACTTTATTTTTGAGATACAGGGGCAATTGAGAGAAACTTGGCTTTGCACAAAAGAATGTATCCCAGTTTTAGTTCTTCTCTAACTGTATTCAATCATCATACTCTGTTATGGTGTACAGGCATGATCTAAAGAAAATAACTCACAGAGAAAAATAAATCCAAAGAAATGATGTTAGGCTGCAGTGCTGGTTATGACATAAAATCACAAGGGGACAGTGATCAAAAATGACCCTTTCTTTTTTCCCACCTTCAGTATGTGCTGTAGCTCTTCTAGACACAGCCATCTGGACAACTGTCCAAAGCCAGCTGGGAAATACAGCACACATTTCTCACAAAATAGTCAAAAACACTAACAAGCTTCAAAAGTCACAGCATACCTCTCAAATGGTTTCTTTCAAATTTCCAGGGAAGCCTTATGGTCCTACTAAGGGCAGGAGATACTTATAACTCTGATGATTCTTTAAGAACAGCCGTGAAAGTGAAGAGCAAAACTGGATCTGATAGAAAAACTATTTACAATAAAACCATCAGCTCACAAGCAAGGTTATGTGATTCTATTCCCAACTTTTCATACTTTTCTTTGACTTTCTGAGTTAAAACATCTGTGCATCCTGGCACATCTGCTTCTCAGGCCATATAAATGAACTGTTTTCCGAAACTCCAAAACATTGCTTGACCCAATAATTCATCTTGGCGATAACTATGTGTTCTTACGTAACTTGCTTCTCTACAATACCTGTTACTTTTGCTGTTAGAGTGCTTTTCCCACCCTAATAAATGTTACGGTAACTCTTCCAGAGTTCAGAGATGCTGGAAGGTGAATATGCTTTTCCCACACAAGGTGTCCCATAATGCTGCAAGACACCACGACAAGTCCCAGCTGACACCGACTGGGGAACATGCTTCCAATGCCTCACTGTGCACTGGACAGGATGATCATCCTCTCCTGCATCATTCTCCTCTAAAAGGAAACTCAGTGTGTGGATGGAGAATAAATAGCAGTGTGGTTCACCCCATCAGCTTACTGTATGGGAGAATCAGAGATTTGGGGTGGGCAACATGGCAGACCTGCCTTAGAGCTTAGGTGCAGCCATAGTGACACGGAAGAAAGAACAGGAGCGAGACTAAGAAATCCTGGCACTTTAACTATACATCAGCCTATACAATCTTCAGCCAATGCATCATCTTGGAAACAAATCACCAGTTATTAGGGCTCAGACGTGTGATCAAGGCATGTGAACAGCACAGCACTGATGCTTGGGATAATGCTTTTAGCACATCTCAGGTGCAAAGGGAAAAAAAGAAAAAAAGTTCAGCGAAAGAGATCAAAACCCGCGAGCTGCTTCACATCTGCCGTGAATGAAGCGCACAGTTACTGGAGTGCAAATGTGGAAACGTAAGGTATTAGCAAATGGTAACTTGATCATAGGTCTGATGGCTTAGAATTAATACCAGCTACGTGTGTGGATGCATACGTGTGTGTGCATGTGTGCAAAGATGATTGAAGATGACACAAAATCAGGAATCGTTATGAATGCAACAGTATGACTAATGCTTTATAATATTTTTTTGTAGAAAACTGCATCTTTATTAATAATAAAGCCAGCAAACCTGAGAGAGAGAGCAGCAGCTTCTTGTTCTACTGTGTCAGCTAAGGTATGCTTTGTTATTCGTAAGTGGTGTGATGTTCTGTCTCAAACCAAGTCTTTTGTGATATATTGTATTTTTTTCAACAGTAGTTCTGCTTGGATACCTAAACATGCGGCTATACTAAATGCCTATGTCTGAGGAATACCCAAAAGTACACACAGCGCCCTGATGATATGCAGGTAAAAGGCTTAATCTAGTGCAATTCCACTGCAATCAAAGATGCTCTGAAAATTTATGCTAGCAAAGAATCTCTCTTAAATGAATGTAATCTTTGCATTTTTATTTGTAGTCAAGAATAAATAAAAAAACACAAAAAATTATTAACTTATTTAACATAAACAAATAAAGGCAAACAAATTTATATTCAAATGTAATTTGAGGCCAACATCTTTCATTTCAAAAAGTTCAGTAACTATATTTCTGTTTGCATATCCACATAACTCCTTCCTCAGGAGGTTGTGATACTGCCATCTAATCCTACCAGAGCTCCAAAATCTAATTTGAATTCTGACATTTTTGCCAATCTTTATCAAAGCTTGTTTGGGAATATAAAAATAGTTTATAGGATGGCCTAAAGCTAACAGAGACACTTATGTTTATGGCTATTTTTATTATTAACTTGACAAGAAATGTGGGATAATATGCAAGGCGAAAATCTTGAGAAGTGCAGACGGAGTAAAAGCAAATAGCGACTTTTCAAATCTTAGGTGAATTTGATGCTGATCAAAGTGAAGATGACAACCAAAGATGGGGGAAATAACGCCAAAACTGCAGTAGCCCAAATTGTCACCTGAGGATCATGTATTTATTTGACAACACTATTTTATAAATCACATAAATTATCAATCAGTCAGCCAGAGTAGACCATGCACATAAGCCTTAATTTATATGATGGAAAAGTTAAGCGTTTCTTTGTTTTCTTAACACTTTCTATTCTGGAAAACTCGAGGCATGTTCTACCTCTGTTCTTGCAGTCGGAAAGGGTGATGGCACCTGGACAAACGTGAACCTGCGTGCTAACTCTGCCTTCAATGCTTTAATTAGAGAGGCCAATTGCCAATTAGGATTTTCCGACTGAATAATCCATGGTCTGCCTTCAGTTAGCTTTCCTGTTTCACAGAAGGGTCCTCATACAAATAAAGCCCCTGTGTGTCTGTGTGTGCTTAAGTTGATAGACCATGCTATACAAATACATACATATATACTGTAGATAGTCAAATATTTAAGTATGTATATGTATGCATGTGACATTTTGCATATACCCAATGAGGTGAAATGTTAAAAATCGTTATAAAATATACATATTTACAGAGGTATATTTAGCTCTGAGGTTTACCAATGTTCATTCTTTCAATATACATGCATTATTTGAAGTATTTGTGTTAGAAACAAGTTAATCCATGGACTTCGACAGCCACAGAAGAAAAAATCACCAAGGGCTGCTAAATGTAAAGGCTATGACAGAGGAAATTTTCTAAGCACTGGAGAGCTTGAACAATAGTGCACAGAGGGAAACACTGCTGTGGGTTTGCTGCTTCTGATGCTTATTCTCTCCACACCCAGATCAGCCCACGGCTGTAGGTGTGATAGTGAACTAAACTGACCTTTGGCTTAGAAGAAAATCACGTATTTTTCAATAAAGTGGCACTTAGAGACCAAAAATCAGTTTGCCACAGGCTATTTTATAACACAGATTGAATTTCCCTAATATGGCTATGAAGCCAAGGAGAGCTTGATAGCCTTCTCCTTATGAAATTAAATTATTTTTCTTCAACCTGGGGATGGATAACCCTACCTGAGCTGTTTCCTGAAGTACTGCTTAAAAGATAACAGAATCTGCTATGGAGAGACAGCATGTTTTACCGCCATCTCTGGAAGTGTTGAAAATGTTATGGTGTAAAGAATAAATTTTTTAAAAATGAAATTTTAAAGAACTCTTTTATTAAATTCTTGTTTCCAGACTTTGTTTAGATGATATATGAAAAGAGTGTATGACAGGTAGCAAGCAGGCTAATGTAAAAGAAGCCCAATATGTTCCTCTGTTTTAAGCCAAAGGCTGAGTGCCTTCATAGAGCTAGGAAGGTGAATAGAAAAGCAATGTCTTCCCCTTCCCCAGCAAAAGACTAACGGGATACAATTTACTGCGTGTTTTACTGTCCATTATTAAATAATCTTTTCCTTTTCCCTGCTATACGTACTCATAAAAAATGTTTCATTAAAAAAATACAAGTGTGGGATGGGTTAGAAGTATGACTGGGGACTACAGGTTATTACACAGGGTTTGACCAAAACCTCACAACACACTGCAGGCTGAAGGTGACAGCAGCACATGCTTCACACCCTCTCCACTTGCAGTGTTAGGGTCTTCGACCAAGACAGCCAGGCAGCACAGGACCGTATATATCAGGGCTTATACATCACACCCATGCAAACATGGTCTGGATGGATTAGCCGAGGTCTCGTCTCAAAGCTTTCCAGCCCCTGGTTGCCGGGGGAAACTTCCTACTCATTAAGATACCAATCCTCATCTTCAAAGAGAACAATTTTGAAATGGAAACAAGGATATAAAATTAGTGAGTGTTCTCGGCAGAGTTACTGCGCCCCATGAGATGCTCTGAACATCCTGCAACACTGATGCTATCTCATTACAGTCCAAAGCGGATGCGGTTCCCACTCTGCCTTTCTCAAATACTGCAAGAACACGGAAGGAAAACCACATGAAGATATCAAAGGAAACGTTCTGTAGAGTTACCCTTGAAAGCTCTGCTTGGGGAGAAAAATGCCTTGGGATTGTTTGCTGAAAATAGGGGCCTTTTAACCCAACAAGTTAAACAGACAAAAGGAATAAGTAAAACAAACACTGCTTTTCCAAAAATGTTCTATAAATTCAGCGACTGGTTATAAACACTGCTCGTTCACCAGATCCCCTAGGCTGAATTTGCAGAAATTCATATGGGAATGTAGGAGTTTACTGATGAGTTTACTAGAAATCTCAAATATTTATTACCAGTACACACAAAGGTATGAACGCAGCCTTGCCATACATATACTGAACGTAGAAAAGAGTACAGAGCTGTTCAGGAGTACATTCATCAGTTGTCAACCGTCCCGCTCCTCTTTTAAAGTAAATTTAGGACTTTAGAGGGAAAAAAAAAAAAAAAAAAGAAGGCCAGCCACAATAAATAGCGTTAGGATTTTCCACCATATATTCAGGAAAGTAAAACTATTGCGTATTCCTAACCACTGAAATGTCGAAATGAATAGCAATAACCAGGGTAATTTTATTACCCACCGGCAGTAAGAGGCGTCGTAAACATTCTAACGGCACATTCATCTCCTGCAATAAATTAGGGATCGACAAAATGAAATTGAATTTCAAAGATAAATGATAGAAAACGATGTACATTTTACTTGGAGATGTAAACAAACATATCATTTTGTATAATTACGCATGTAAACCTCTAATTTAGAAAGACTGTATTCTGATCTAAATGAATGATACTTCATTGAACAAGAAAGAGAACCCACCAGGCGAGCCAGTGCAATTACGTGGCGGACCGCTGCCTTATTGTTTTTCCTGAGGTGACAATGAGAGTGAAATGACCTCTTTGAAACAAGCTAGGTATAAAAACCGATTGCTTTTACAAACATTTATGTTTTCTAATGTGTGGTTATTTCTGAAGAGAAAAATAAAGGAGAAGCTGAAGCAAAACCTTTTTCCTCCTCTTTGGTTGTCCCTTCTGGCTCTCGTTAAGAGATCCTTCAGCTTATTGCTGAAAATATCAAAACTCTGCACAAAATGCAGAGCAAACATTTACTTCAGTGAAGAATTTGGATTATGCTTTCTTTTAAAGGCAGATTATGGCTTTTTTTGTTCTTAGAATCTGTTTAAAATGACAATATGGTGTGCCAGTCTGTTCAGCCTGGTGGAACAGGGGACTCGGAGGGACTCCCTTTCATCCCTTCAAAACTCAGCCAGCGCAGTCCTCAGCAACTTCAGGAAAATTCACCACTCTCCTAAATATTGAGCTCCATTTTAGAAGTGGCAGGTTTGCTGTTCCCTGTATTCTTCCTGGAAGGCTATTGGGAACATGACCACATGGCTGAATGCCCCTGTTTTTCAGACAGTGTTTATGAGAGATTTGCACCTTCATTTTGGTCAACTAAACAAGCCGAGCTCCTTTGGCTTCCTCTCACCTAATGAATTTACCATTTCTCTTCTTGCGTTGCAGTTCCAGCCCTCATCCCTCCTCAGCCTGATGAATAGAGGCTGACCACTGCACTCCAGATAATGTCTACGCAGCCTGGCTAAAGCAGCCTAACTACTGCCTCCAGTGGATGAAAGTCTAGCAGAGAGCAGCAATCTTGTTATTAGTCCCAAAATGCACTGTTTCATTTCCACCGCTAATGAATTTCTACTCTTTGAACCCTCAGGGGTCCTTTATTCTTCTTTTTTTCCCCAACCCCTTCTGTTTGGATGATGCCTGCTATCTCTGGATCAGAGCAAACTCCCACTTTTGAAGCCAGCATCATTGAGGAAACCACCAAACAAGATAATTTGTCTAGCCAGCACTTGAAATAATCTGTTAATGTGTGCCCTTCAGCATGCAAATCCTCTTTCAAGAATTACCATTTTTATTTCTTCTTTAGCTAGACCCATATGCACATATCAATTCAACTATTAATCTCCATGTCCTCATACCTCATAAATTCTGCAGTGCAACCATATCAACTGCATTACTGAAGTCCATGTAGATGACACACAGAAAATTTCTTAGAACATCATTTGTATTATCAGTGACATCAAGATAGGCTGATAGGATTTACTTCCTGTAAACCCAAGAGCACTTTTACCTCACTTTCTATTTATTTCCATGTTTTTAATTATACTGTCTTTTAAAATACATTTGGAAACCTTGCAGGTGACAGAGGTCAGACAAATAGTTCTGTGACTGCAAGGCTTATTTCTTCACCCTGCCTTCCTGCTCTTTACCACTGACATTTTGTTTGTTATTTCCAAGTTGTATGGTTCAAATCCCAGATTTGATAATAACGCTCAACAGTTACTTGCTACAGCAGTTCAGTTTAGGGTGCCAGTTCTTTCACATTTCTAGAGTGGAGAATATCACAGTTATTCATACTTGCTAAGAGAGAGGTAGCAGCGAACTGGGTTTGGCCAGGAAGAAGCCAAACCCCAAATAGCTCTGGACAGCAGGACACAGTTTGAAAAACTGCCCGTGTCAAACCACAGTCACCACCTGATTGTGGTCGCTTTGGGCCATAAATAAGCTCAGGCATCTCAGGGAAGTGCCTGAACTCAGGTGGGATGAAGCTAGTGCTCAAACTGCAACCCCCAAAAGCCTCCACTCAAAACCAATTTTTCTGGGACAGGGCAGTGGAGCCACCATCAAACACGCTGAGTCTGCAGTCCACAGCTGCAATGTTTTGATGAAAAACACCAATAATACACAAAGTGCCCAAGCTGCTCTGGCTCCTCCAGAACAACTGGTGGGGAATTTCTCCACGATGCTGTTGTGGCTTGAGTCATCTCTTGGGGCTGCGACGATGCTCTGAAACAACCCAGCAAACGCCCTTGAGGCACTGTCACGCAGGGGCTTAGCTCTGCTAAAACACTTCACACGGAAGTTCACAGTTCACGGGATAAGAAGGTTTGAAGGTTTTCAAGTTCAAATCCTTTACTTAGGCTTAAATAAATACATAAGAACAGAAACAGCATTCGTATCTTCTTTTGTTGTCTTCTCTTAAAAAATGCAGTGCTGTCTAAAAACCTAATTGCTAATACGATGCCTCAGCACAGATTTTAACATCCCCCTGCATCGCTTTCATTTTCAGGG
Organism: Egretta garzetta; assembly: GCF_000687185.1. NCBI lineage: Eukaryota > Metazoa > Chordata > Aves > Pelecaniformes > Ardeidae > Egretta > Egretta garzetta. The sequence goes on from NW_009259797.1 coordinate 433,770, forward strand.
AGAAATTACAGAATTCTATTTGGGTTATAATTAGCATATAATTATTACTGGCAGGAATAGCTATAAATATATATAACTGGTGGCTAGCTTAGTAACCAGCACACATAATCATTATACAATTTTCTTTAATTTTTTTGCGCACAAAGGCCTCATAATTCTGCAAAAGCGACGACTGAGCCTAACTAGACTCTGGTTATAATGTATGCTAATTAATTTCACTGTTTGCAAGAAAGAAGACTTATATAACATCCGCGGCGGGGGTAGGTGGTGCCACTTTCAGTGGAAAGGGGCTATGCAAATACTCTGCACCTTGGGCCTGAATACATCGTGAATTATTGTTCGACCTCTTTCTCTGGTGTGTTATGATGTAATAACAAAGGAAGGAAAAAAAATAATAAAAAGTCTCTAATGTATGCTTTTGTATAACATATGCATAGGTCACAGCATGATGAAGTCCTGGTATTTTCCTTTCTCAATTGTGGAGGAGGTGTGGAGGGTGCACAGGGCACAGCTGTCAGTTTTTCCTCCTAATCTAGACACCCTCATTACATTTTGAAGGGAAGTGATTTTGCATTTTTCCACACACACCCTCAAGCCAGTGCTGTTCTTGACAATAGGAAAACAACCCGGCTTTTCTCCCAACTGTGCTCAGAAGAAAGCCGTTGATCCCTCATTACCGGCAATTGTCTCCAGCCCAGCAAAGCCGCAGCGCTGGGAGAGCAGTGCCTCGTGCTAACTGCAGATTCCCCAGGTCAAGTCAATCTCATCTTCATCTCTAATAAAAAAAAATGATTCATCGGTGAGGTGACCTTCCTGATCCAGAGGCAGAACGCAGAGCTGTGGAAAGAAGCCTCATAGAAAAGATATACGGCCTTGTTTCATGGCATGCGACTCAGACAGACCTCAGCACTGTCAAGATCCGCTGCCCTTCCCAACGCGGTGTCCTGCCTCAGAAACCATGCTGAGACACCTCTGCTTGGCTTCCAGCTCACCCTCTATCTTGGTCTGTAACCTTACATGAGACATTTTATGTCTCCATTCTTCATTTTCCCCTTCCATAAAACTGGGATAATTGGTATCTTTCTTTGTAAAGTGCCTTGTGACCTATAAAGGAAAAAATTACTTGCCTAAGAGTAAGATGATATTATTAACTAACAATCTCATAAAGCTCAGCCATAACAGCACTAAGCATTTTCCAAAATTTACTGTTAAGTAAGTAAAGAAAATAATTTCTTTAAGACTGCAATGAATTTCTTTGCTTTCGAGGGTTTTCTGCTTTCTTTTTTTTCACTTTTCTATGCAGGGATTTATTAAATTGTTATCAATGGGTAAAACATAGTATTAGCTCTACCCCCCCCCCCCCCACAACCACACTCGGCTCAGCACACAACAAATAGCAAAAATGCACAGTAAAACTGGAACATGAGCAGCAGCTGCTTTTCTCTGCAAAGCCAGACCAGTACCTCAGCCTTGCCAACAGCTGGCAGAGCAGAGAAGCAACAGAGTGGGTCCTGGGTACCAATACGTCTTTGGCTGAGGAAGAGGAGCAGAATCAGTTATTTGCAAAGAGCTCTCTCCTGCCTTGACACCAAGCGAGAGGTGGGATCCTCAGGCTGAGCTCCTCCCACGTGCTGGAGGAGCCCCTCAGCTGGAGCGGAGGGAGGGCAAGCAGCCCCCATGTTCCGCTGCCCAGGCAGGGGGTCTCAGCAGCACCCCAAGCACCACCCCTGCTGGCTGCTTTTAAACAACGGCACTGATTTATTTATAACTCCCAGAGTGACTGGGGAAGAACCTGAAGAGACTGAGAGTAGAGAGGGCATGGAGGAATGAAGAGATGTACATTGGGGGAGGATGTGAATGTGCATCAATCCCAGCAGAGGAGGAGAGTGAAAGCAGTGCATGTGTCAAGAAAACCTTTGCCACCAATGCGATTGACAACAGAGGCGCAAGGGCCAGCCACCACCTAATGAATGAGGATGGAGACCTGCTACTGCAAGGACTTTTTTGGGGACAGAAGATGCAGGATCATCCAGAGGCTTGTGGCAAGCTGCTGCTGGAGCTGCTGGAGCTGTAAGGACAAAAACCACCACTTGCTTTTTACTTTCTCCTGCCTGAAGCCCAGCCCTGCTATTTTGATCCATCACTGCTGATACACTCCCTCTCCTGTTTTATCTTCTTTCTACTTTCTACCTTCTCTTTTCAACCCTTGGTTAGTGCATAGGTCCTTATACCCTACTTCTTCAGCCCTTGAAGGCCCCAGATAATCATGTTCACCTACCTGAAAAAGGGATGTGTGTGACTTGATCCAAGCCTCACCTGTGCTTCTCTCCTGGTCACTCAAATGGGGCTCTGAGGTTCTCCCAGACCTGCCTGGCAGAACTGTGAGCACCTTAGTCCTTCCAACTGAGTAAATCAAGTTTCCTTCTCAGCTACCTCCCTCTGTACCGACTCCTATCAGAAATACTGAGATGGATATGGATGAAACAGGAGTGGAAATGTAGGTGTGTGAAAGCACCAGAAGAAACAACAATCAGGTTTAAAGTAATGGTCTATATTGATAAACCAAGGAGATGACTGACAGCACTCAAGCAGGTGAGCTCTGGGGAATGTGCTGTTTACACCTCAGCAGAGGGCTCTGGTAAGGTCCCAGCAATGACGACTTGTCAGCAGAAGACCTGTGGACAGGTAACAGGAGGAGGGCAACAAGGTTACAGCATGTCACATATGCTATCATCCTAAGAGAAAGACAGCTAGCCCTGAAGACATCCAAGATGAGGCGATGAGGAAAGAGATTGATGATTTACAGAGGCAGAAGTAAGCAAGACTGTGATGCAAAGATAACTGTTAATTCCTAAATGTTTTAAAAGACCTGTCCAAAACTCAGTTTCTTCTCAGTAAGAAGAACCCAAGAGACATAGTGAGGACTTCAGTTTCCCACAGGAGTCACCTTGGCCACAGCACTTGGATACACATGCCTTGGCATGTAGGGTACGAGAGTGTGAGTAGGTAAAGCCAACTTACAGAGCAAGTTAAATAAAATAAAATGCCCTTCTTCCTTCACAAGGTCTCACACTGAGTTTTGTTACACTTAACTGTGACACTCTTATTTCAGCTAGTTTTAATCTAGGCGACTTCTCAGTAAAATGGATGCCACGTTTAACTATCCTGCTGACCACAAGCTGAGGAGACCCGTGAGGATAATACACACACCCATTGTGAAACCTATTCTGTGCTAAACTATCATGACTCAAAAGCTGGTTGTTATTGCACTACTGAATACAAAGGCTCTGAAGCAGAGTGGGATGCTTGGTGTGCTCATTTGCATCTCATTACCCAGCATGCTCTTCCTCCTCAGAGCTATTTTCATAGTGGCATTGTTGTCCGAGCCCTGGGAACAAGTGGAAAGATTTGGTGACTTTGGATGCATGCAGTTCTTTTCTACTTGCTTTGCTCCCCCTTTATAATGAAAGGCTTTGCAAAGTGGCGAAAATGAATCAATTTTCCATTTTTAAGGCTGTATGGGTGGGGTTTTTTTCAATAGTTTAAGCTATCAGGAGCAAATCTTGAATAACAAATAAGATTACAGAAACGTGAGCCTAATGTTCCCTCCCTACAAGGTGCTCAAGCATGAAGGTTTTGATCAGAGAGTAAGAAATGAGATTTAACTTTCTTCTGATTTAAGTTTCGTTTTTACAAAGAACCTATTCCAGCAAAATGCGATTGCAAGCTCATTATTCAGTGAAGGGCAAATATCTTCAATCGCAATCCAGTAAGATCAGCAGCTTTCTCTGTGTGCTACAAGCCTCAACGAAGAGAACTGAACATACTGGCTTCTGTCATTGTCTACATCTAAGACTGTGATGATTTCACCCTGTCCAATTCGTTTCAAAAGCTGTAGCTTCCAATTAAAAGTATAAGTTGTCAGCCAGAATAAGTGTCTATCATTTGAGCCAGAGCAGTTTTGGTTTCTGGCAGTTTTACTGCATCAAAGGGTTGATTTACAGATCAGTTACAATTTTTTTATTCAGTACTAAAGGGAATAAAACAGCCTCAGAGACAGGACTCAAACCAACAGTAAGTTACTTAACTTTTCCATAGTTTTCAATATGTTTTATAAAGTTGGATATAAAACTTCACTTCTCAATGACCTTATAGTTTTCAACAGGCACTTAAAAATAATTAAAAAAAATAAAATCCAGGAAAATCTGAGAACCTCAACATCATGTTCTTTAACAACATCTAACACACAAAGATTACATTGTACTTCATAAATGTCAATGAATTCAGCACCAAAAGCCTGTGTGAGGTATGAGGTTAACTCCTCCATGGGTTAAACAGATTTCTTCCATTTTACAGATAGGGAATCTTAGCTGTAAAAATAAAACTACAGGTTGAAGACTGGTGCGAACCACAGCAGCAGCACATGTAAAACTCTCATCTCTCACGTTTGTGTTTTAAGAATGTGAGCAGTTTTATGACTTCTTCTTCGGATAAAAAAATGGGTAAATATGGGTAAAAATCATGTACAAATACATGACAGAAAGTCTTGGGGCAAGGAGAAACTACGAGTTTCTGGGGTTTTAAGGCTAAGACTCGGTACCTCCTTAAAACATGCAGAGCATTTGCTCCTTGGGCTTCATGTGGCAGGAGGATGAGTGGCATTCCACAGCAGGATCCCGTGACAATGCTTTAAGTGTTTATGCTGTATAACCCTTGATGAACCAATTAGGCATTCTCCCTCACCCCAATTATTCATTTTACCAGCAGTACTGTTTCTACAGCAGTAGCACAGCCCTAGGTCTAGAAACTGGTCCTGTAGGATCCATAAGGATCAGGTCATACCTGCTGTAGGTACCTGGGATGTGCTTGGCGAAAGTAAAACAACCCCGAGATAAAAGGCAAATGGACTAGGTATTTAAAAAGTTTTAAGATGGAGGAAATCACTGTCAGCGTCTTTACAGCCCAAATCTACCCTAAGCACATGGCAGTGAGCTTGGAGCCAGTGTGTTGGGGCATCATGGAGATGTGTAGGAACTGGGAGCACAGACTGGAGACTGTCTGGCAGCTGGGACAGGGCTCTGTCGGAGCCAGGTTAGGCACAGATCTAATCAAATGAACAATAAACCACGATTTCCAAAAAGGCCATGATATCTGGTAAGAGCAGCACAGAGTTGACTGCACTGCTGGAGCACCTGGACAATCCTGGTAGCTACTGCCCCGGAGATGTGTAGGAACTGGGAGAACAGACTGGAGACTGCCTGGCAGCTGGGACAGGGCTCTGTCGGAGCCAGGTTAGGCACAGATCTAATCAAATGAACAATAAACCACGATTTCCAAAAAGGCCATGATATCTGGTAAGAGCAGCACAGAGTTGACTGCACTGCTGGAGCACCTGGACAATCCTGGTAGCTACTGCCCAGAGGAGTGATGGTGGTACAAAACCAGGGATGCACGATAGAACTACAGCAGCTGTTTCTCTTCCAGAGGCAATGCATGTACAAACAGGCAGAAATGAACTGAGGCAGCAACAAGTAACAAAATAACAAACAAGAGTTCGTTAAAAAGTGAAATAAGCAACTGTTTAATAAAAGCTAAGACACCCTATGCTTGAAAATAATTTTGCTTTGTCAGTCAAAGGAAGGAAAACAAAGAAGTAGGATTAAATGCATTTTTAGTGCATGGATTTTTCCAAGAGTCAGTAAGCAACCCCCCAGCCACACCACTGAAACCCCTCTCAAAGCCGAGGGTTAGTGCAGGTGCCATGGACCAGAACAGGACCCTGGTTAACCAGTTCAGGTAAGACTCGCTGTACTCACCTGCATTCTATCTGGCTGACAAACCCCCTTTGGACAGTCACAGGAGAGAAGCAGGCACTTCTTAAGCATGATTTACATAGTTTATTTTAGATATCTAAGCTAAGAGGAGATAAAAGCAGTTTAGGGATGTCTCTCTCTCTCCTGTTGCTATAAAGGCAGTTTACAAAACTAGCTCAGGTGCAGATGACTGGAGTTTGATAAGGGGAATCCCACCCTCTGTGTCCTAAGAGATAAAACCCAGCAGGCAGACAGGGGAGGAAGAACAAGGGAGGAGTATCTCACCACAGGTCCTTCCCGATTTGGGGCTGTCAGCGTGGCCTTATGGCATAAATTAGTGCAGCCCCAGAAACTGGGAGCTGTGAAGCAGCTCTGAATTCCTTACTTTAGGCTACATCACTCTCTTTCCCGCCATTGATATTTCTCTGGGATCCTCTGCTGCCTGGCCCCTTTCCATGTCTGTGCGGGGAGGGACCTCTCCCGTCCTGCGGCTCAGCTGGTTCCCTCATCCTCTGGCCACTGGAGTTCAAGGAGGGAGATAGCACCCGTGACCCCTATTTCTGCCGCTGAGATAAATTCAACTTTCCATTCGATTTTTATTTCTAGGTCAAGACAAGAATGATAGATTAAAAACAAAAACAGCTGAGCATTCAGTCTGGAAGCTACTGCAGCGTTGCACTTGCAGCCTGCCGGACCCCAGCCAGCCTCCTGCCTCCACCTATGCCAGTTATTGATTTCTCTACCAAAACGTTTACACTGGCACAACCCACAGTGAGTGCAATTATATGGGTATAAAGGTGCTTTGTACTAGCATAGATTATGGGATAAACAAGCTCATTTATACCACTGTAACTGTATTCACTTCAGGGTAGTTGTACTGCTTTAATGATACCAGTGTAGTTAAAGCAATACAACTTGTGTCTACAGACAACACCTCAGCCTAATGGTAATTAACACCGACATTTCCAGCCACCCTGAGCAGCTGAGGTTTATGTTAGAAATAGCAACTGACCCATAACAATTTGCAACAACATCAGAAACCTCTATAAAACAGCTCTACCTTCAATTGCTTTTGCCACATTTGCAGGAAGGATGTTTATTATGTCCCTTTTAGCAGGAGGCCCCAAGAGCTAAAAGTTGCTTGTGGGCACTTTTCTCTTGCATCTGGACAGCAAAACAGAAAAAAATAATCAATTCAGCCACTGACATTTTGCTGTGAAAGAGCTAAGCCAGCACAAAAACGCTGATAAAAGTGGCGGTTAACCCTGTGCTACCCTTATTGTTCTTTATTCACCCGCACCAAGCGCTTGAGCAGCCCGTGGAGAATGGGCTTCGCCATCTGTTGCTAGGGCTGACATCACCCCTGTTTGCCCAAGCATCGCTTCTCGGACTCTGTTTGCATCATTAATCAGCACTGGCCCTGCACTGGCCCATTCAGCAGGGCCGTGGCTGTCAGCTCTCGAGCACCTCACTGCAAAAGGGACCTGCCAAAGTGCTTGGACTCACTTGGAGAGAGAGGTTTTGGATATACATCAAGATTACTTTGGATGGAGTATTTGTCAACTTGTCTTGGGAAGAATTGCACCCTGCACAGCAGGTAACTTGACAAACAGAGTAAAAAACAACCCCAGAAAACCACCTCCCTCTCCCATAAGCACCCTCCATGGGTTAAACATAACTTCAAAACAAAGAAAACCAGATTGCGTTTTCTGCTGAGACTGGATTTGAGCCTGCTAAACCCATCAATGTGATACTGGATACACATTTCGCTTAGCTTCATACTCCCGGTCTCTTAATCTCTTTTCCCTGAATAATACTAGAACAATCTCATGAGAAACTACAAGAAATTACCTGTCCAGGAAAAAATGAGGTTTAATAAAAAAATGGGCTTCCAGTGCAGACAGGTGGGAATGCTGCTGTTGGACAGTCAGGGAACTGAGGCACAGAGGAGCTTAGAGACTTGCTCAAGGTCAAACACATAGATATGCACGAGCAAGGAAAGACTGAAGTGCTGCCTGAAAATACTGCAACAGCACAGACACCAACTAGACACACGGACTCCTCGTTTCCAACAATCTTCTGTTTTCCTGAATGTCTGAGTGGGTCGTGCAACATGAAGATAAACAAAGGGCATGTCATGTTTAAAATATATAAGGCATAAATATAGAAAATGCTTAACAAAACTGACACATACATTGAACAGGTTTCCAGAAACATGCATTTGAGGTGCTGTGTGTTTTCCTGAGGGATGAAGAGGGGAACAGAAGTACAACTTTCTTTTGCAAGAAGCAGATCTGCGACTGAAAAATCAGTAATTCATGAAATGTGAAGCATCAGATGGGACTCACCTTGAGATTAAGACATGTAAATTTAGGTGTCTGCATGTGAGGTAGGGGGCTCATCTGTACATATTTAACTTGGTTGCCTACACATAAGCATCCAGGGCTTTGGGTACTTCTCTTGGCCACCAGCTGCAGCACTGGAGAGATGTGGTTCTCCTGCAGGTCCTGTGGATGCCTCAGGTATCCCAGGGCTTCTCATTTAGCACTCCACACCCACATCTGGAGTGCTTTTCTCCCAGTTTGAGGGAGAAAATGTTACTTTGCTTGCACGTTCCTGCAACATGACAATGGGTACAAATTGTTGAGGAACAATTTGGGTTCCTACTTTCAGTGACCTTAATTTCATTTTCATCTTATATGACCTGTTTTCCAGACCTTACCTAACATCAAGCTGTGCTAATTAACACCTTCCTATACTGCTCAGCACCAATGATAGCCTCCCTCACAAGTGTTTTTGACAAAATTGGGCATCAGATGAAGTGCTTTTCTCACTGCATCTCAGCTTTCCAACATTTGTGGTTTTTTGTGAAAAAACCCCACACCTCTTCATTACAGTGTTTTTAATTTCCATATTTTTTCTCTAAAATTAGGAGTTTGGATTTGAGGATCCCACTGCACTGTCTAATAGTCTCTCTTCATGCCTTGATGCAGTCCAAGTTCCCACAGCCCTCATATCCCAGAATCCCAATGGGATAAAAGCTGCTGCACAGAGGAAGCTGTCTGAGCGTGTTGCCCAGCCCAGAGGACCGGGAACTGTAGAAAAGGAATTGGGACTGCTACTCTCAAAAGACCAAAGAAGTACTTTACATTATGGTTTTCCACCCCCCAAAATTCACACTTGTACAGGGCATTTTTAATGGGGGGAAAAAAAGACTTAGGTTCTCCTGTGCCTTATACAGTGATACATAACTCTGTGGCATGTCACCAACTGCAAAACCTCCTTGCAGAAAGGGTTTCCTGGCTGATACATATTTGGTTTCTGTAGTACTGTCATCCCCTGACTGTGCAATATGTCCAATTTGGAAGGACTAAGGAGCTGATTTAGACCCCAACTAGCCCTTGGCTGAGGGCGTGCTCAGGGCTGCAGGCAGATACATCTGTTAGAATCATAGAATCATAGAATCACTTTGGTTGGAAAAGACCTTTAAGATCATCAGGTCCAACCTTTACCTTCTGCCCTTCCCAGTACAGAGCCACTGATGACAGCAGCTCCTGAGTGGGAACTGTTCACTTTCTCCCTGCCCTGATATCCCAAGGAAGGGGACAAAGGGTTGGCTTTGGAGAGGGATCTGAGAGATGCATCAGCCACAGGCGATATTCTATCTCCGTTCTTGCTCCACACTGCCCCTTCCGCAGGAATGGTACAGCCTTAAATGAAGCTTGATAGCTCTATATTAAAACATCTTCTAATGGAGAAAACCTCCCACCTTTCCTATAATTTTACAAGAGCTACACCATAGCAACACCACACTATCACAGGAATAGGATTAATATTTCAACTGATATGATGCCAAACACCACATAGTCTGAAAGTCATCCTGTCTAGTTTTGGCTAAGTAAATCTGGGTGTCCTGCCTAAGCCTGTAATCCAGGTTTCTGCTGTAAGAGGCACAGGAGGGGCTGCTCAGCAGTCTGGACCGCCGCTCTCCCTCCTCTACCTCTAGATGAGTCTGCTTAGCACAAATGCCTAATTCTGAAATGGTGACATTAAATAAGATTAATCCCATCCTTCATGGCCAGCAGCACCACCACAAAAGCTGTCCTCACCGCTCCTTGCTCTTCTCACCTCTCTCCCCCTGCCCATTCAGATATATTCGGTGGGTCCCTGGGCAGCAGCATGCTGGTATTCAGAAGTCTTGGTTTCTTTTGGCAATTTAGTCCCAAGGTTTAGCTGTTTATACAGGAAGACTTAATGAGTACAGTTACTTGTGTGAAAACACAAGCATCTGTGGTTGTGATTATGGCTAAATTCAGCCTGCAACCTCAGCTGTCAATAGTTTATTATCTCTTAAAAATTATAATAAAATTAAATCACATCCCCTAATTATAAAGAGACTATTTTGAAAAGTCTGAAAAAGGTGACCTGCACCTTTTGGGCAGGAGTGCGTTTGCCATGTGACCTTCCCGTCACCCTAAGCATAACGAAGCAGAATAATTGGGAAATTCCCTCCGATGTCACCTCTCAGATTGTGCTTGCCGCTTCTCAAGGCTGTCATCGCGCTGCCGCCTGCTCGCAGTAATCGCTGCTGGCACAGGACGTGCTCGTACCACGCTGCATTATTAGCAAGCTGTCAGACACCGGCGACGCAGAGCCCTGGTGCCAACACAGAGAGAGTTATAGGGGTAATAATGTTGTTCGTTAGGTAAAAATAACTGAACTTTTAGAGTGAAAAAAAACCCACAACACAAAACCCTAGCCTTTAGTTAAATGCTATTTTCTTTCTTTCCCCATGCCGAGCACAGGAATGGGTTTACGAGGTGGATACAAGCTGATGCTGAAGAGCAATAATTTATTTGCAGAGTTCTTTCTGCAAGCCTACCAGGGTTGCCAGGGTGGATTACTCGCTATGTTTTAATTACTTTTTATAGGCTGGATAGTGCCTGTAAGCCAAGCCCTGAGTAAGGACTCGAACACAACCTGCACCCCACGGAGAGAAGCTCCAGGAGGCACCGTGGCTCAGACACATACTCCTGAGTCCAACTTACCCCACGCTTCCCTGAGTGTCCCGGAGGCAGCCACCCACCCTGGACCTGTGACAGTAACACAGCCTGGCACGGCTCCCTCTGCCCTGGCTCCTTGGAGGGTCCGGAGGCAGGAGCAGAAGCTGCCCACACGATCCCCATCCACCCGCTCCCAGCACGGGGACAGAGACACGGGCAGTGGCCCCCTGCATGTCCGGTCCTGTATTTTGAGCAGCCGGCAAAGGTGAAGGGGATTCGCACTCTCCTGTAAAAATTATCCATCACAAGTCAAAGTCCAGCTGTCAAACAGTTCATTCCTTTATACCATCTTCCCCTACATAAGGAACAGCCTCTCAGTTCAGTTTTCAACCTAACACCTCATTCAAATTTCTCCTGAAGCCCATAAAAAATCTGTGAAAGGCAGTAAATATTTCAAGAAGAACAACTCCAAGTTATTTCCCTCTTACCAACTTCCCAGCATATCCTCTCCTCCACTTCTCCTGTTTCTGCTGTAAACCCAGGATACGGGAATACCATCAATTTACAGCAATGACGATTGTTCAAGTATTACAAGACAACAGGATAATAAAACAATTTACGAGTAAGTTGAAACACTTAACAGCTGACCTCCTCTCTGTGCCAATGAAATCAATAGCCAAAACTCCCCCTCCTACAACTGCAGCTTAGGAGTTTGGTTACTGTACTTCGCTGCACAGTGCCTGCATGTGCGTGGAGTGCAGGGCATGTAGCACGGGATGGCGTCCTTCCAAAGGTTATGCACTATATTAAATGGAAATAAAATATGACCATATATTTCCTATCCTCTCCAAACAACCAAACGTTAGATTCATTTACAGACACGACATAGGAAACCGGGCAAAATCTGTGTCACTTTCAGCAACAACTGAGAAATATCTTCCAGGAACATTTATTTCTTGCTTACACAAATGGTCAATACTTGATGTGAAAGTGGCATTTTAGCCATCACCATTTCTTAAACTGGCAGCTCTGAGAACTGTTTCACACATGACCATCCTGATATTGCAGACCTATTTTACAGAAATGAGCAAAGCCTGGGTAGATGCTAGACCCATGAGAAAGAAATGATAATTCCTCTCTCCAAAACACCTCTGAGAAAGAAGATAGCAAACAGTATACTGGACTTATGTGAGCCAAATTTTAATTTGAGTTTTGGGTCTGCCACATCAACTCAATAGCTAGTTGGCAAAGGGATAAATGATCAGTCATCCGTGCCTGTTTTGTCAAATCTCATCACGTTCCTTAGCATACGAGTAAGACTTGAGGTGCTGATGAGGTTTCTACCTTCACAGATCAGAGCCAAAGGCCAGGAAGAGTGATCACCGGTAACCAGGGCTTGCATCTAGCTCCATTCTCTTCCACATCCATACAAAGTCCACATAAACACCTAGGTCAAATTATTGCTAGAAACTAGAAAAGACCACAGCCTTGAATGGCAGCAGCGCATTGCATGCTGGCAATGTCTCCCTCTGAGCCAGCTTGCCAAGCAAACAAAACTGCACCTGAAGGAGTTGTAGGTGATTGAAGTTAAGGCTCAGCAGGACAATTTGAGTGATTATGCTTTTAGGCATAAGGGACAAAGCCATATTTCAGTAACTACTTCTAATTTTCAGACATAATAATTTGGGGTGCTACAAATGGGGGTACCTTAAAGAAGTCAGGTGTTTATAAGACTGAAGAACAGCGTCTTCTGAAATCAGATCTCTATTCATTGTTTCATTTTGGGTGCCCCTAAACTGAAGTAACTATTCCGTAATGAACTATTTTTATAATCAGTCTGAATTTAACTAATGACTTTAAAATAAGGATAGATAATACTTGTGTGTTTAAATTTGGCACAGGGCTGTAACTCTTAGGAGTCAGTCCTATCTGCTAAATTTCTCTTTTCATGCTGAGGTCAGGTACAGATTTTACCAGATACGGTGTCCCTCCCATTAATCGATGAATGTAAGTTTGTGCTTGTCTGACGCTTCGCAACCACACGGTGACATCTCTGGCTATTGATCAAAGCCAAAAGGGAAGGACTATCCACAGCTGGAAGACATCTATTGTAGAGGAGCAGGCTTACTGCTAGAGCCACTTCTTCACACACAGTGCTTGTGACTCCAGCTGCAAGAGGTCCAGGCAAGAGCATCCACCTCTGCAGGCAATGAAAAAGTGGAAGGAAATCCACAGCTGTCAGAGGAAGAGGAAATACAAGTTGAAGGCTCCTGAATGTCCTTTACGGACATTGAGGTGATATGACAGTCTCGTTGCTGCTGCTCTTTAGACAACTTGGGAAGCACGTAAAATGGGGCAGAGTGGGGCAGAACAGCTATAACTATTGCTCCTCTTTGCATAGAAAAGGGGGATAATCCAGACAAGAAAAATATTAAGAAATCTGTATACACATGCATGTAACAAATGCAATAACAGACCTCTGAGGCTACGACCTTTATATGTCTTGAGGGGAATATATCAGGCTTCTCTGCTGAACAAGGATGGCAGGAGAGCAAGGAGAAGCAATAGTGATGGTGGCCTCTCCACACATGAGGCAGCTGATGAATCAGATAGACCTATCTGACTCTTCTATTAAGACAATTTTACAAGCATCTGTACCTGATACACCTGTCAGAACATGATGGGTCCAGTTAGTTAGTGATCAGGCTGACAACTGCATCAGTTCCTCCTTTGCTTGGGTAGCTCCAAGGAGTAATCAAAGCTGCTGTCAACTAGAAGCCATCATTTAAATTTGGGGATCAAGCACATCTTTTCTCAGTAGTTTCACAGGCACCCTGTTCAGTGCCTGTTTGCAAACGAGATGATATTTTCTCAGCATAAGTTTATCCGCGATCTACACTTCTGCTTACCCATCTGGTCATATGAGATAATTCTTGGGCATCTTTTGTTCTCCTTATTCCTAATGCACTCTTTGCTTGTTTAGTTAAGCTGAGGAATAACTCAATTTATTCTGCCCTCAAAAAGAAGTATTACAGAAATCTGCTTCTTCCTCTGAAGTTGCCAAGCTATCCCTTTTACAGACAAAAATTAAAAGGTCATGAAAATACCATTAATATGTCTTCACATGTATACTTCTGACAGCAAAATTAGGAGGTGAATGTCTTCTTTTGGCAGGATCAGTTTTTAGTGGACAATCTCTTTTTCTACTAAAGACTGGACTATCAAGAGAAATGACCATGAGTCCATCCCCAGATCTGTGAACACAACTTTCCATATCTCTTTTCCTGTAAAAATAATTCTTACCTAAGATGGATATGAACAGCATATAAGAAAGCTTTATTAACTACCAATACTATAAAGACGCCAAGGCAGTTATTCAGTGCAACACGACATACACCATGGACCAACAGGAAGGATTTACACAAACCTGACTCTAAGCTTTCAAATCTACAAAGCTTGGTTTTCAGTCTTTGCACAGAGTATTTTCTTTCTCTCTCTCACACACAGAAACATAGAAAAGTGGGTGAGTTGTAGCCATATGGGCCAAGTTTCTTCAATTTTTCAGGATGACTTAATGTATTTTATGCTTGCACCTATGCAAGTGAGGACCTATCATGGCTGGACAAAGTAGCTAGCCATCAGCTCACTGAAAGCTACTCTGGGGATCTCTGTTAGAAATTGAAATTATATTTGCACCTACCTGGACAGTAGGGAGAAGGGGGAGAGAAGCAAAAAGGAAGACTGGAGTAGGTAACAGGCTGAGTTATAGCTCCTCTACAGGTCTTCCCTAAGGCAAATCCTTTTGCAACCCTGTAAGGGCAGCTCTGAGCCAGAGCCACTGGGCTCTAAAAAGGTCAACCCATCTTTCCAAAGGGACAGAACTAGGGGTTAGGAGACACTACTCTCTTCCTCTCTCTGAAGATGTGTTAATCCTTACATAATGCAGAATACTCTGCAGGTAATCTTATTGATTCAGGTGCAAAACATGAGACACAAGTTTGAGAAAAGCTGTAGGTGGATCAGCACATCTTGCGGTTGGACTCTGGGGCATTAAATATAAATACAGTAAATTTAGTAACAAAACCAATGGAAAGGTGATTGGACAAAAAAAGCTATTTCCAAATTTTTTGGTTTTGTAGGGA
>NW_009259797.1:448880-499548 GCF_000687185.1 Egretta garzetta
AGGGAAACTCTTCAGTAAAATTTACCATGTGATAATGTAACTGAAGACAACGGCCCTCATTCTCCAATTTTATACTAGCCTAGCTCCACTGACTCCTCTGCGGCCACTTCCCATTCATGCTATTGTAACTCAGATGAAAATTAGACCTAGCATCCTAATGAAATTTTAATTAATCATTCAGCACAAGCCCTCAAGAACATTTTTAAAACGGCAGCAAGTGGAAGCGAGTACATAGAGTAACCGGTTGGGAATGCTCTAATGCCGAGACAAAGAGATGTTGTGTCAAGCCTGTTTTTGAAAGACTGAAGCAGCCCCAAAGAATACATCACTGACACAGAAAATTACCAAACATTTATAAATAATACAGTATGCTCAAACCTATCACGTTGCAAACAAAACAGATCAGCAAGCTATCAAGCAGCTGATGAGAGAGGAAGACACAAAGTCAGACAGCCTGGAGTCAGCCAACTGATGACAACTGGTGTAAGCGATGGGGCAGGTGAACCGGGGTTTTAACAAGGGCTATAGCAAGGGGGGCTGCAACGGTGCGAGCCGCCTTCGCGCTCCCGACTGTTCTTATAACCGCACCAGGCTTCAGCTCCCGCAGCCACAGCCACGGCTGACATCCCTCAGCCGACGGCAAATTCTGCGAGAAAATCAAGGTAGAGGGAGTGGGGTATGGGAGTGAAAGGAAAAGTCTGATGCCAGGGATTATCTCCAGCAGCAAAGTGGAAGTGAGATTGAAAATAAGCTTCACAGATAAAAGACAAATGCAGTCAAGAAATCCTAAGTACTACTAAAAGGCTCTGCGAACGGATATGTCTATTATGAGAAGCAATATAATTGGCTCTCTTGAAGTCTGAATGTCACTCAAAGAGTTTAGCAAGACAAAGAAGTAATAAATTGTATCTGGAAGGAGATCGTTCCCCCAAACCGTCACTGAACAGTAATGCTAGATAATAGGTCATAATGCTACAATTTAGCGCTCCAGTTAGACAGAAATTTAAGTAAACTAGCATTGCTTTATTTACAGGATTTGACCGCCAGGGTCAAATCATCACATCAAATCAAAATTGGTAATGAAACTTAATAGATTGTAGCTGTATTAACTAAACCAAGATGTGAAATCCGCTTCCTTTCTCCTCTTGTTGACATCCAAGTGCCACAGGAAGACTGATATTCGCTCCTTAATGTACCCTTAGTTTAGCCTTTTTTTCTGAGGTAACAGGATGACAAGATTGTGCTGCCTGATAAACGCCCTCAATGGCTTTTGCACTGCCTGATAAAAGCCCTCAATCACTTTTATTAGGTAATTTCAAAAAATTTAGCAGAGGAGTACAGGTCTCAATGATACTGATTTGATATAACTTGTTATATATTTCAGGAAAACAGCAGCTGTAGACAGGAGAGACGCTGCAAATTCAGGAAGGTGCTGGTGGATCTACCAACGATGGCAAGTAGAAGTCTCAGCACTAGCAGACACCAGCAGGGATGGCCAGTCCTGTGCTCCTGACTCTGTCTGGGGGGTGAATCCAGAACCTTACGTCCTACCTCCTCAGAGAACAGCCAACCCAAACCTCAAGACATGTATGTGGAAACAAAAAGAAACCTCCTTGTTCCTCCTATGGGCACTGCACCATAGGATCAACAACCTAGGAGCTAATTCGTGGAGAACCTCACCTTGCAAATCCTCTGATTTTATGTTAGCCATTTTAATCTAGATGTGGTTCATTAAGAAACACCAAAGATGCCTCAATAGCAGAGTAGAGGGACTGGACCACCCCTCCCAGATAAATGCTCATAACACTGCAATGGGAAATCATATTTTCTCTTGCTCTCTTTGCAAAGCTTGCTTTGCATTACTTCTCTCCTTCCATTACAGAAAATAATGAATTCTATTTTGCACTGAGAGACAGAAAAAAAGGAAGAGTGCAGCAGTCATCATAATGCCTCTTGCCTAGTACACTCATCTCCTGAGAAGACATGCCAGCTTGAATCTTTGGGGCAAGAGAACATTAAGCATCCTGGGTAAGTACTGTAGCCACACCATTAATCCATCAAAGACAGACCCCCCCTGTCCTTCCTACAGCCATCTTCAAAAGTAGTAAGGCAATGACAAGGTGCAGGGAGCCCAACCCTATCAATGGGTATTCCTTACACTCAGAGAAACTTTTCTGGATCAAGCCCATCCAATTTTATATGTGAATTACAATGCAGGCTGATCAGTCCTGTTGAGACCATGGTGATCCAGGAAAGAAAATCTCAAGGCTTTGGGGTGGTGGGAGCATTCAGTATTAATGTAAATGTACTGAAAAGCTGAAAAGACCTCAGGGTTGTGTGTAAGCAATTAAGGCTTTTGGGACTGTAATATTAGATTTAGGTATCTAAATTCTAAGTCTCATTTTAGGCAATCAAGACATTTTCTGGGACTGGCCCCTAGTGACTAGTCAACAGAAGCAGATTTCCTGTTGCCTAAGTGTATAATAATTACTTTCCAGTGGAGTAACCACCCATGCATCCCTTCACAGCCAATGGAGCCTAGCTCCAGAAATACTGACTTTTTAGAGGTCCATATTTGGTTGAGCAATCCCACCCCAGGTGTTAATTTCACACACAAAACCCCAAAACTAAGCCACGTGTTCTATGGTCTGGAGGAAGCACATGCAGATCTGGGGGTTCGGTTGAGCAGGAAGCAGGCACTGGATGCTTGGATGCTTGCTGGGAGAGTTGGAATGACCTCAGGAAGAAGGGAACAACAAAAGGGAAGGTTTTGCCACATAGTCTGGATGCTCCTTCCCAGCACCAGCACTAGCCTCAGGCACACAGCATGTGCTTTGATCACCCCACAGGCCCATCCATCTCACAGGCACAACACTACTTTCAAGACTAGTCCCAAGTAATTTCCTACAGTTATCAAACTTAAAGAAGATGACTCCACAAAAATCCCCAAAGTCATTTTAGTAATAAAACACTGTTTTGTTTTTTTTTCCTGACAGTCTATACTAGGAAGCAAACTCACCCACTGTGGCTCCTACTGCACAGCTTAACCTTTTGCATGCCACACATGTTAACAGGGATGCAGGTAGTCAAGGTTTGAAAAGTCCCACCCTTCTATGTGATAAAATTCTTGTTTTTCCCAAACACAGCCGCTAGCTACAGACTTTGGGTGACTTCCAGGGGCTGGCTATCCAGTACTCAGTGCTTTACAACACTGTGGTTGGTCACACAAAAGTGATACAAGCAGGGTTCAACAGCCAGAAGATCTGGGTCATGGCTTTGCGTGAGGAGAGTAGGCAGTTCTCATGTGAACACGCTGAGATTACACATGAAATTTTGGACGCTCAGTGGCAGTTACTGAAGGAACACTGACTACTTCAAATCTGGTCTCTATAAAAAAAAACCCAAAACACCCCGAAGGTGGTTTGTAGCTAGTGTACAAAAACTTCCATCAGTGTGTCTAAGCAACTAAAAATAATTTTAAACAACACACCCTTCCTGCAAAACATAATCATTTTCCAGTCATGTTTTGCTATTTAAATAAACAAATGCTGCTACGCAGATACAAATTTTCAACTACTTTACCCAAAGCCACATTTCATGGCGTGGATAGCATAAATGCTCTTTCACCCCCAGGCTAAGACAGGGGATACCCCTTCCTGGGATAGTTATGGGATGGGGACTGTGGGGAGAGGCAGAGTATGATGCTGTGGCCAGGGAGGCTGATGGCTACCTACACAAGGTGTATGAGGCTGGACACCAGGATTGCATGGGGTACGATGAGGCATGCAGGTTAAACCCTGCACAAGCAGAACGAGATTCTCAGTACCCACACAGGCCAGTTTTTCCAAAAGAAAAGGCCATGTAGATACCATGGAAAAAAACATGGAAAAACCATGGAGAATATAGGATATACATACACAACACTCCTGCTCAGACTGCTTGTACAGCTGTGCCCTTCCCTGCCTTTCCCTTTCAAAACAGAAAGTTCTCACAGGTCTCTGGGTCTGGTTAGAGACTGTGCACTCTTAAATGAGATTATATGGTAAGAACGCAACAGCTTAAAGCACAAGAGATGTTAGATTCCAAACACTGCAACTAAGAGAAAAATATCTGAAAAGAAAAGCCTGTCTCCTGCACAAAGAGAAGTAAAGGCACCTGGCATCAAAGTGTTTTTTATAAAAGACTCAATTTTGAGAAAACTTGTTACTTTAAATACAGAACTGTTGTCAGATTTCAAGGTTTGGACTGATGCAGGGTCCAAAACAACGTTCAGGAGGTCAACAGATGAGGTACATGGATTGAAGTGAAGGGAGACTGGATTAAAACACTTCTGATGTCAGTGAAATAAATCCTAAACTTCATGACAAGTCTCTGATCTGCAACTGGATTTGCACAAGTGGGTCCCTGAAGCCTGCGAGGCTCCCTGGGCAGCGCCAGCAGGACTGACTACTTAGTTGGGGTGCTACTGAGGGGAACTGTCAGAAGTCATCAAGGCAGTGGCAATTTTCATAAATAAGGTATTGATTAAAATTCTGCACAAGAATTTTCCTCTTAGAGAAGAACTCGGAGAACCCACAAGATGCCACTGAGAGCAGCTGGCAGTGTCTTCCAGCGTAGCCCTGGTAAATCACTCAGGCCTGACCAGGTTCAAAACCTCTCCAAGGCTCGGAGCCAGTCCTGCATCCCCATGTTTTGCAGGACCCCAAACCCTTTCCACAGCTGCTGCTGCGACTTCTGTAGCTCAGCACCACTCTGCAGTCTGGCAGGGATCCTGCTGGGGCATCCCTGCTGCTCAGGCTGACGTAGCTTCTCGGCAGATAGGTATGGAGAGCTGTCCCTAAAGCAGAGAAGGTACTAAACTTGTAACTCCACAGTGCTAACGTCTGACTTTCACAAGGCCATAGAAGGACTTCACGTTGGAGCAAAACCATAGGCAGATCCAGATGGCAGACTCTAAACCCTAAACAAGGGCATCAGAATTGGCCCTTCTATTGCTGTGGTACAGCTTGGAGACCTTAAAACTACTTCACTTTCTGATAAACCCTTCTCAACATATTCATAAATTACTTTTGAACCCCAGAATGCTGGAAAAAGCAGATGGACCAATTTGGATAAAAACCTCACAATCAAACTCAGTTTAAAAAGCTGACCAATTTGTAGTGTAAATGATTAAACTCTAGACTGCTTTCCTGCACTCTTAGAGTTAGCCAATGTCTTTAAAAGCAGGATAAAACCCCAAACCCAGTAACAACCAAAAAGCATTTACAGGTTATTCCCTAACCATGGCTAGATGTATTGCATCATAAAATGTCAACATCAAAACAATATAGAAAAAATAATTACAGACAGTGTTAGTGTTGTAAGCTGATAAGGACCAGATGGTCTTTTGTATTTATGGTTTGCCTTGTGCATACAAATGCTTTTGGGATCTAATTAGCCTTCTACAAAACTCAAACTGGGTAATTACTATCATTATCCCCTTTTCAAATAAATCTGAAGTCTAAACTGCAATTAAGTTTTTTATCTTACAATTCATTTCCACGCATTTTAAGAATTGTTCTTTGCTATCTTTTCACAAATCTTCTTCCAGTGATTGACGTAAATAAAATGGAAGAGCTTAAAATAATTTAAAAAAGGATGATTTTGTACAAAGAAGAATTTTCGATGAGCAGCATTAAAGCATTCCTGAGAAACGCCGCATTCATGGTGAACAGGTTGCTCATTTCCTGAGCGTTTGATTCTGCCACCTTTGTGGTTGTTGAATATCCCATATTCCTATCGACAGCAATCACTAAAAACAAAGAATGAGGCACAACTGGCAGAGCTGTTGACAAATGCGTATACGGAGACATATAACTTCTCCTGTACATACAATGATCATCTTTTATATGACACAAGTGGCAGTCACTCTAATTAACTTTTGACTTAGGCAACACGTAGGCTGATGATGGGCTATGAAAGGGTAGTGGTGCAAATAATAAGCAAGAATGTAATTTTTATTGGTTTCTTGCCCTCAAGACAGCTAATCGCATGACAAAGGTAGCATGCTACAGAGAAGCATGACAGTATAATAATGTACATCACTGAATTCGTTTAATGGAAAATTAATCAAAATCTGTCCAAAAATAGAGAGCAGATGAGATTACAATGTTATAAGCTAATCATTTTCCACCCCCATCCCCGACAAATGATTATAGGTTACAGAACTGCACTGACATTTCCTCTTGCAAGAAAGAAAGTGCTGAGCTATAAGCCAACGCTAAGAGAAGTAACACTTCTGGCGACTAACGGAGGACATACTAGGTGGCTAAAGTTTTGCTATAAACTCCTATTGTCTTGCTGAAATGTTTTCATTTTATTCTACTACTTCTGTGAAGATCATTAATAAAAGAGTATCAAAAAATCAGAGCAAAGCTGTTTCAACCCTAGCTTGGCTTTCTGATAACAATACCAGTGGTTTCTCTAGACAAACTTCTGCAAACGTCACCCTATTTCTCACGCAAACTGGTTACTCTGGAAAAACATTTAAATTTGATTGTTCTGTGAACAAGGGTTTAAGCATTTTTACCTCCCCCAACTGTCTGCCAGATATTTCAGATATAGGACCACAGGATAATTCAGGCTGGAAGGGACCTTGGGAAGTCCGGTTTTTGGCATTTGCTGCGGGACTGCTCATCCTCTTGAAGTTAAACGTGTGCTCACGTGCAAAAAAGGTTCACAATTGCAACAGTTATTAAACTATTATTCCTTTTACAACACAAAACCTTGAAGCTTTGAACTCAGAAGAGAAACACAGGCTCCTATGCCGATAGGGAGGGATTCCCAACACCCCTGGCTCAGTTTCCACCCAGACACCTAAATTCTCATCAGTGCCCACGTTCCTGAGCCCACATCTGTCGTGTGATGAGGAAACAGTTTCACGCCTGGCTGAATCTTGATACGACTAAAATTAGGCACCCATTTGTCTATCACCTCATTTAGCTGCGGCAGCATTGGGTAAGTAAGTGTGCTTAGAGGTTCCTTAAGTACCCGGACAAGGAAAGGCAAGCGTGGCCATCTTGCCTATCCCACCTCCTCAGCCAGGGATTAATCCCTTCTGCTAAGATATGTGAAATTGAAATTCGATTCTCCCCTCCTCCTGCCTGATAAGGACCAGAGATCTGAATCCAGGCCTGAAGGAGTACTGCAATCACCTGACAGGAGTTTTCTGAGACATCCCCTCTCAGTGCATCCCTTTCATTAGGGAAAAAATAATTATATATTCATGGGAGCAGGGGCAGAAAAACAGATTTCTCTTTTCCCAGTTGAGTGCCTGTATCACCTGGCTACTGAGTCACTGTCACTCTTTGTGGCCTAATTCTGTAATGATTTCCATGACAACAGAGCTATTCGCTATTTGAATATTGTGAAGTCTGAGAAAAAAAAATCTTTGCAGATAATAATGCAAAGAAATATCACAGATAATATTAAAAGCAAAAGAAAAATGGTAAAACCAGCCACTACCCAGGAAGCAATCATCATCTCTGACTTCAGCAGGCAATTTCTCTGTGTTTGCAGGCTAGCAACAGAAACTGCTTATGTGCGTCAAAAGATCTTTTCTGCCATAGTGAGATAAATACATGCTTAGCTGCTGATTTCCTAATCTTCAATTAAGAAGTGCAGCATGTCAAAATGCAGCCTTGCTTGGCTCCTCAGATATCTGTCCATTGTGGGGTTTTTTGGGGGGGATATTTTACTTGCATATTTGATGTTTGTGGTATGCAAGGCAATCTCATTTTACAGGAAAAAGGCTTCTTATAATTGGAAATTTATAGCTGAAAATGCAGCTTACTTCCCAGGAATTGGAGCTCTTCACGATGTGTGTGCATTACATGCACATATGTATCCTACCAGGGGAGGGAATGTGCCCCAGTCACTCAGCTCCAAGTAATTTTGTTTTCCCCAGCGTTTCTCTCAGTGGGCACATCAGTCCTACCTCTCCATGTGTTGTACATAGAGGGCAGAAAGCTCAGTGCTTCTCCTTCCTCTCTTTCCTACCACGGCTGAGCCCAGAATGCCACTCCAAGAGAAGAAGGACAGGCAAGATGCAGACCACTTAGGGACCACACATCATGAAAATATTCCCTAAATAAGTTCTCAGTCTCTGCCAAACGCTTATACAGATGCACGGGCTGTAGTGCAGACCCCAGCTTGCTCCGAGCAGATGCAGGAGCACCCTGGAGATGCATGTTCCTGAAGCCATTGCTACAGCATCACGTTAGAGGTATGTGAAGCTCTTCTGAGAGAGGCTTTGCAAAGGTCAGGAGAAAAAGCTGCTTTGTGACCTGTAGGGGAATAAACTGATCATTGCAGCTGGGCCGAGGTCGGAGCTGTCACTGCACACCTGAGTGCACACTGAGGTCAAGTTAACAGGGTTTTTTTGTCTGATATCATTGTGACCTTGATCTGTCTATTATTAAGGTCCATTTCTATAATGATTTCAGGAAAGAATCCATTCAGTGAAGGTAAAAATCAGGCATCCTTTTACAACAAGCACATGCGGTGAAACCTCAGAAGTGAAATTAGTAAGCAAAAAGAGACAGAAGGTCTTGCATCTCCCTTTCTCAAATAAGAAGTGGTGTCCCAAGCATATGGAGGGGCTTGAAGGAATGCTTTTGTCACCGAAGATAGACTTAATTTGATGAAATGCAGATGTCTGTGTGTGGCCCTCTTTATAGTCAATACAGACAAAAACCCAAACCAAAATAAAATATTTTGGAGAGACCTTCATCTTTACGTAAATGATATGTCAGTAAAACAGACAGGCTGTGCCTTGGAATGGCCTATTTCTTTCTACTGATTATAGAGGAGTCATAGAAGCACAGTATAATTCAGGTTAGAAGGGACACGTGGAGGACGTATAGCTCAATTCATTGCTCAAATCAGGGCCAGAAAGATCAGGTTGCTCAAGGACTGGTTGCATTTTGAATATCTCCAAAGATGGAAACTCCATAACCTTTCTGAGAACCTGTCCTGGTGTCTGACCATCCTCACAGTGAAAAAGTCTTTTCTAATATATAGCTGGAATTTCCTGCCTGTAAGCCTGGTGTGACAAGGCTATGTAGACTGAAGGTGTCTAAGGGTAGGTGAAACACATGCTACCCTGATTGTTCTTCCACAGGCAGTGCAAATAATATTCCTCCCTGACTGTCATGACTTTCCAATAGCACATGTCCAGCACTTGCAGGTTCTATAATCTCAAAAGACCAACAGAGTCTTTTGGCAACTTGGCATTGCAAATCAGCACAAAATCAACACAGGATGGATTGTGTTGTGTCATTTTTTTAAATTTTTTTTTTTATTTCTCTGCCCCTTCCTCTCAGTTCTTCCAGTCTCATCCCTATAAGTGCCACACCACAGTCTCACACTTCTTTTGGCCATGGGAACCACTGAAGGAAAAGAGGTGGTGAGAAAGAGGACCACAGATTTGTAAGGGGCTTGCCAGCCTTCTACTTGGGCAAGGCACGAGTGGCAGATATCTACTGCACTGTTCCTATCCACTCTTGCTCTCCAGTGAGAGGATGGGAGCAACCAGCTGAGTGGTGACTGGTGCAAATGTATCCCTGAGTTCACATGTAAGCTTCTCTAATTCCTCAAAGGGAATCTGTAAAGCTAGACTTCCTTTTCATGCCTTCCTGCATGCCTCCAAAGATATCCACCATCCATGTTGGTGGAGCGATGAGTCAGACAATCTGGAGATCAAATCAGAAAACTCCTCTTATTCTACAGTGATGGAACATAAAAACCAAGCAGGGGAGGGCTTATGATGTAGAAACAATACATTCTTGGTGGTGTGATGTGCTTATAGAGTCAACTCTTAAGTGGAAGGAGGGCCCACAGCCAAAAGAGCCACGTTAAGGCAGAAGATGTCTCCAGAGCCAAAAAACTAGGAAGGATGAGCTGGTGGCAGGCAGCCTCAAAGGCTCAGAAGCCTTTCTTTCAGAGGGCTCCTGTGGCTTCTGTGGGAGGTGCTCAGATCTGCGGGAGTTATCAGCATCAAAGGGAGAGCCTGGAAAGCTCATCTTTGTAGGCAATGCCAATGGAGCAGAAACTAGGAACACTTTCCAACTGGAGTTGGAAAGATGGGAAAATCATGGTTAACGCTTCTGGACCAGCACGAAACCTTAGCGGTGCAGTTGAAGCTGCATCATTCATAAGCGTAGTTCTGTGAAATTAAGTGACACCTCCAGATCCATCAATACTGATGGGGAAAGGCAAGAAGTCTACCAGTATGGAAAACCAATATTTTTTTGTGCAAGCTTACAAAGGCATGCTCGTGTCAGCCGATTTGTCTCTCTGAAAGCATTTTCCAGCCTTGGATTTTGCTAGAAGTTTGCACCAACTGAAGTTACTGCATGTAGCTCAGTCCTCTGCTATGGGAGCAGGGGCTGGCTCCACTAGGAAAACTAGAATCAGCTTTCAACACGCTCTTTCTTGTCCAAAAAGTGGACAACACATAGACAGAACAATTCCCAGAGACATGGGAGTCCATTGACATGGACTCATAAAGCTCTTTTATGGTGCTCTGGTTTTGGCTGGGATAGAGTTAATTTTCTTCACAGCAGCTAGTAGGATGCTATGCTTTGGATTTGTGCTGAAATTGTTGATGATACAGGGATGTTTTCATTACTGCTAAGCAGGGCTTACATGGAGTCAAGGCCTTTGCTGCTCCTCATCCCCACCTCACCAGTGAGGAGGCTAGAGGTGCACAAGAAGTTGGGAGGGGACACAGCTGGGACATCTGACCCCAACTGACTAAAGAGATATCCTATATGATATAACGTCATGCTCAGCAATATAAAGCTGGGGGAAGAAGAAGGAAGGGGGGGGATATTTGGAGTGATGACGTTTGTCTTTCCAAGTCACTGTTACGTGTGATGGAGCCCTGCTTTCCTGGAGATGGCTGAACACCTGCCTGCTTATGAGAAGTAGGAATGAATTCCTTGTTTTGCTTTGCTTGTGCATGTGGCTTTTGCTTTCCCTATTGAACTGTCTTTATCTCAGCCCACAAGTTTTCTCACTTTCACCCTTCTGCGTTCCTCCCCCATCATAGAATAGTTTAAGTTAGAAAAGACTTTCAAGATCATCAAGTTGAACTGTAAACCCAACATGGCCAAGTCCACCATTAAATCATGTCTCTAAAAGCCACATCCACACATCTTTGAATCACCTCCAGGGGTGGGGACTAAACCACTTCCATGGGCAGCCCGTTCCAATGCTTGATAACTCTTTCAGTGAAGAAGTTTTTCCTAATATCCAATCTAAACTTCCCCTGGCACAACTTGAGGTCATTTCCTCTTGTCCTATTGCTTGTTACTTGGGAGAAGAGACTGACACCCACCTCGCTACACCCTCTTGTCAGGTAGTTGTAGAGGGCACTAAGGTCTCCCCTCAGACTCCTTTTCTCCAGGCTAAACAACCCCAGTTCCCTCAGCTGCTCCTCCTTATAGGACTTCTGCTCCAGACCCCTCACCAGCTTTGTTGCCATCCTCTGGACATGCTCTAGCACCTCATGTCTGTCTTGTAGTGAGGGGCCCAAAACTGAACACAGTATTCGAGGTGTGGCCTCACCAGTGCTGAGTACAAGAGAACAATCACTCCCCTACTCCTGCTGGCCACACTATTCCTGATACAAGCCATGATGCTGTTGGCCTCCTTGGCCACCTGGGCACACTGCTGGCTCATATTCAGCTGTCTGTCAACCATTACCCCCAGATCTTTTTCCGCCATGCAGCTTTCCAGCCACTCTTCCCCAAGCCTGTAGCATTGCATGAGGTTGTTGTGACCCAAGTGTCTCTTAGCCTTGTTGAACCTCATACAGTTGGTCACAGCCCATCGATCCAGACTGTCTAGATTCCTCTGTAGACCCTTCCTATGCTCAAACAGATCGACACTCCCACCTAATTTGGTGTCATCTGAAAACTTACCGAGGGTGCACTTGATCTCGTCCACATCATTGATAAAGATGTTAACCAGAATTGGCCCCAAAACTGAGCCCTGGGGAACACCACTTGTGACCGTCCACCAATTGGATTTAACTCCATTCACCACAACACTTTGGGCCTGGCCATCCAGCCAGTTTTTTACCCAGTGAAGTGTACGACTGTCCAAGCCATGAGCAGCCAGTTTCTCTAGGGGAATGCTGTGGGAAATGGTGTCAAAGGCTTTGCTAAAGTCTAGGTAGACAACATCCACAGCCTTCCTCCCATCCATTAAATGGGTCACCTTGTTGTAGAAGGACATCAGGTTAGTCAAGCAGGACCTGTCTTTCATAAGCCCATGCTGACCTGGCCTGATCACCTGGTTGCCCTGTATGTGCCATGTGATGGCACTCAAGATGATCTGCTCCATAACCTTCCCTAGCACTGAGGTCACACTGACAGGCCTGTAGTTCCCCAGATCCTCCTTCCAGCCCTTCTTGTAGATGGGCATCACATTTGCTAACCTCCAGTCAGCTGGGGCCTCCCTGGTTAGCCAGGACTGCTGATAAGTGACTGATGCTAAATTACTCCCATCCTACTGTGAGGGAGTGAGGGAGCAACTGTGTGGAGCTTAGTTGCCAGGTGGGCAACAACCACAACACATGGTGACCTCAGGAGAACCACAATGGTGACTGTAGGAGTGTTTGAGTCAGTCAGGAGAAGATGGAGGCATCCTTATTCACAGAGCCCAGGGGAACCACGTCATGTCTGAACTGAAGCTGAGCTAAGTAGCCCAGCTTTGAGCAGGAGTTGGGCTAGGTGACCTTCAGGGGTCCCTTTCAATCTAAACTTTTTCATGATACAGTGGATGACAAGAAATAAATAAAGGAAAAAGAAAAGATGAAAGAAATAGAAACTCATTCATAGGACATTGCAAGGGTGTGCATGCTCTGTCTTGACTAACAGCAGCCGAGCAGAGCAGTAATTACGCAGTTATCATCTATGCCCCCTTTGCATGGGGTACTTAAAGCATCTGGATAGGCACATGACATACAGATACACCACTAAGTAAAACAGTCTTGGCACTTGTGTGCTGGAGGTGCGTGGAGGTCTGCAGCGCAGTGTGCACGCAGGCAGACACTCTAAGGATAACTATATTTTATTCCCCGGCATAAAACTCAATTGTCCCAATAATGGCATGGCTTGCAGCCAACAGCACTGTTGTGTTTTCCTCTGAACAATAATTGAGTTGACAGTCCAGTTTTTCACTGGAGGCTGAAATATCAAATTTGATCAGATATTAGTACTGATGCTGCTGCGTTTTGCCAACTTGCCAGTTTTTCTCGATGACAGGCGGATTTGTGATCACAGCACTGCGAGTGAGAGCCACAGCTGTGACAGGTGATTGCCTCGGTTATGGGTTCAGAAACCGGTCCTGCAGAATATAATGCAGTGCAAGAATGAGAAAATGGGTCAAACAGGCAGGAGTCAGACCCACGAGTGACAGGTGACTCTGTGAATTCACAGTCGCTGAAAATGCTGAGGTCTGTGATGCCTTTGCTGCCATTTCCCGATGAAACTCCTGCCCGTTCTGGACTTCGTATGAATTAGTATTTCTAACAAGAGGGACACGTGACACAGATAGGGAATATTATAACATGTCTTTTCTGTAGCTCTGAAGAATTTGAAGCTGGTGATTACATTTGAACCTTTCCAGTCATTGGTTTTCAGATTTTTTTTCAGGCTTTTATTCAGGGACACATAGTGCATATGGTTTAGTCTCCTTGTTTTCAAGAACATGCTTAGCTTTAGGAGTGTGCTTAAATGCCTTCTAAAATTGCTTTGTGGTATGTGCCTTAACGCGCACTGGCATAACTGCTTAGCCATGTAGCAGC
The DNA here is from genome assembly GCF_000687185.1 of Egretta garzetta. Lineage (NCBI taxonomy): Eukaryota > Metazoa > Chordata > Aves > Pelecaniformes > Ardeidae > Egretta > Egretta garzetta. Next base: position 462,736 of record NW_009259797.1, read on the forward strand.
TCACCCAAAAAGTTCTTACTGCCCAGATGGCTCATTACACCTCTCTTTTGCAATCTCTGCTGGATGCCAAATGGCTCCTAAGTGAAGCTTAAGGAGTGGTACTTGACCTTCTAATGCCATGTATAGTTGATATCGCTTGGGAAGCCATCCTTCTTCCCCTTTATAAAAGCCAGGCAATCACACTCCCCTGATGCAATGGTGGTGAACTAAGTTGCTCAGCATAAAAGCTTCATGATTTGAAAAGGATGCGAGCAGGTAGGGAGTTCCTAAATATATACATCTTGATGATACTTCCTGAAGTGTGAAATGCAACTTCCCCCATCAGAAGCTACACCTGCTGACACGCCGCTAACCTCAGACAGTCCCCGTTTCCAAAGAACTGAGAGTTAGGTGAACACATTACATGTGCCTGTCATTCTGCCCCCAAAACATTTTTTCTCTCTTAGCCAATTCTAACCTTAATTTGAGAGAAAGAGAGAATTCTCTAAGTTCCTATGAATCTGGTGAACACAGGCAGCCAACTGAAGGATGGAGGCCCACATTACTGTCTCCCTGTGCTCAAGCTGTAGCACAACTTCAGCTGACCTAGTGCTGATCAGATAATTCACATGTCAAAAAATGAATGGTGAATGGAGGAGTCACAGGGAACGTGTAACTTATCAGGCACCAGCAACATCAGATTATTTTTTTTTTTCCCAGAAGACCATGGCAAGCACAATCACATGTTTCATGCACTTGCGGCATCCTTGATGCTCCTGTGATTTTTTTTATCCTTTTTGGCCAGTATTAACCAAGCTTGAGAGAAGGGCGGCTAGAAAAAGGAGAAAAATGCCCAAACATTCATCTCAGTTCACTTCCCCATCAGTTGATCTCTGCAGTTGTATGTAGGAGCCCATGTGTCACTGTCAGAATACTCTGAGAACGGGAAAGCGAAAGAGGGGAGTTTAGAGATGTACAAAGAGAGAAAAGAAAATTCTGTTTTCCAAACTTCAATTTAAAAGCATCTTTACCTTTTTTTTTAAGCATGATTTTGATGAATATTTTTGTAAGACAGAGAACTTATAACAAGCGCATCCATGGAAAAGAAAATTCTAAGTAAAAAAAAAATTCTTAATAATTATAACTCATTATCATCACACTTAAGCAGCACGCCTTTCTTACAAACTGCTGTCAAGGACTGAGACTAGTTCATGAGTGTCAATTTTGGGGGTAATAGTAAGGAATATCAATAGGTTGGTTGTGTGTGCCCACAGCCAGCAGGACCAAATACATTCTTTTATGGTGTAAAACCATTAATCACTCCATTTCCAGCGCAGTAAAAGAACAGGGTAATTCCACCCATCTGACACCAGCATGCAAGGAGAACCACCTCCCTCAGTTGTGGATCTCCCCTGTACCTACTCTTTTTTGAGGACACCTCTCCCAAGAAGGAAGTGCCTAGGTGATGCTTGCAGGCTTATGGCCCGTTCTGGACTGGAAATGTATTTAAACCTACAAGCTAAGAAAGAGGGTCCTGGGCAAACCCCCAGCATGTGCTCTTGATTCTGGAACAGAGCTGAGCCAGCAGCTCTTCCAGGTACTTAAAAACACTTTATGTCTTGTTACAGTGCCCAACTCATTCAAATACAGGAGGGCTGCAAGGTACAGTGTGCAGTACTCCCCCCAACCCCAAAATATTTGCACCCGTAGCCTAACAAGTTGATCAGATCTAAGGAGAATCTTAAGCTGAATTTAAACAACTATTTACTTCTTCTGTCAACACTGGACATTAACGTTTTTCTATTGGCCACATTGCTTTCACAAGGGATGAAGTTAATGCATGCCCTACTGGCTCCTGTAGTTCTTAAGGAAAAAATCTGGCTTTCCATTCCAAATAATGATATATTCACAAACATCCACCCCAAGAGATCTCTTTGGAGGAGAGACGATGACACAGTTATTACAAATAATATTGCTTCATTTGCCAAGCGGATTTGCTTCAGAGAAATGACTGAGAGAGAACCTCAGTGGAGTTTCCACGGGACTTTGAGCTAGAGCGAACACAAAGATGCCACGCCATGCGTCAAACGGAGAAGGCTGCTAATCCAAAACTGCCAGTGCCGGCTTCCCAGTGATTCAGAGCATGGCTGCGTCTTAAGAAATTAGAAATGATAAATTTAGTGCAAGTTCAAAGGGAACAGAGTAGTGATACAGGAGCCAGGGCACCACACAAACTCTTGTGCTAATACTGATGCTTTGGTTCAGTCAATGCTCCCTACAAGGTACCCCACTTTGTCTTTTTTACTCTAACCAATCATGCCTCAACACAGGATACTTGCTATTATGTGGCTCAGTCCATTTCTCCTGGCTTTTTCACTCACACATCAATCTACCGCTTGCCTACTTACTCCAGTTTTCCCCTGGAGTTCAAAACCAGTGCTAAGGTCAGAACTCTGGCAGGCAGAAATCAGCTCTGCTTCAGTGAAATCTCTCGTCAACTCAGGCTGTAATAGAGCAGATCTACTATATAGCTTTGATCAGAAGGGGAGCATCTCTAATCCTCCTCTTTACTGAGCCCATACTCCCTTCCAACTGTTACAAGCTTGACAGCATCTGCTACCACCGGTCTGAGAGCAGTTTTGCTTCTATTCTCCAGTTAGACTCTGGTTTTATGATATTTTATGATCATCCACACGCTGTCAACAACCGCCTGTGTTTCAGTATTGGACCTGGAACGTGAACTGGAAGGACGAGGCTGCCTGTGCTCCTTCCCTCCCTGCAGTCTGTCCCTCTTACAGACCAGGTTCCTCAAAGGAAGCAGGGGGTGTCCTGTGAGTCGAAGCCAAACGACAAAAAAAAGGACTAGGGCTACACAAACTCCTCCAAATGTTTTCCACTAAAAATTCCTGGCAATCTTCAGTCAAGCCCAGAACAATGAAGTAACACTGTGTGCTTCAAGCATGAAGGAATAATGTGAAAAGACTTTCAATGGGGAATTGTGTAAGACAGAACCAGGGGCTGCCAAAGAATTCAGGTTCCTAATGGTCCTGCCGCTTCATGACAGTGACACCTTGAATGAACATCTGTATTTGATTGATTATACTGTAACTGGTGTGTAACCACTTTAAGGCAATAGATCTTTGTATTTGCAAGTACTCCAAACATGAATGTATACAACCATGGGTAGCCTGCTACCAAGAGCATGTTGTCTGCACTCCAGAGTCAGGAGCTTTCAATCTGTTAAAATACAATGGCATATATGTCGATATATCCATGGAAAAGGGCCATCATACTTTCTATTACCCTTCCTTTTTCTATGCCAGGCTCTTTTGGAGCCAGGGAAGGACATTTCTTTGAGCATTTCTGTTTCACCATGCCTTCACTTCCATCAAGGCACCCGTAACACATATTGCAGTCTGTTGCAGGCTTCTTTATGCCCTGAGGGGGAGAGAAGGGTGTGAGCTGTTCAAATCCAAGTCCTCGCATAAACACGATGCAGCCTTGGAAACTGAGCCCCCGTTGCCAGCGGCAGTCAATGGGAAAGCTATTGCACACCACGCACTGTTGGCTGCCATAGGTTTGGGTGGTAATGAAATCCTGTGTGTAAGGCTGGTGGAGGAGCTCCTGTACGGATTTAGCACAGCGAGAGCCGTTGTCTAACCTGGGACACAGCTTGGCAGCCGAGACACTTCCCAGGAAGGCCTGGGTGCGGGCCTTGCGGGCGCAGAAGGAAACTGAACCTGGTTTTCCCTTTGGGATGATTTCTTTAAGCATCAGTAAAACATGCAGAGGGGTAATACTTCTGTCTCTTTTAACTGTTTTTGTTGCAGCTAAGTTCTTCTCAAACTCACCTTCTTGCAGTCCTGAGAAAGGCAGGACCCAATACACCCCGCACGGATGAGCCCTGTGGCCCAGCCAGAGCCCTGTTGTTAAATGCTGGTGCTTGTCCCATACCTCAAGTTTTACAACAATAATTAGCTGTATGAGCTATGCATGGCTTCGAACCTTGTTAGGCCTTGTCTGGTCTTGAACATTCTAGCTTGCTTTTCACTGTACCTGCAAAAGTCAAGAAATTTTTGCCGTGCCTGCTGCTTGCTCTACAGTCAGATGCCTCCTGTCTCATTTGGCTTGCTGTAAAGTAAAATTACTGAGTGGTTATTTGCCTGTTGACTGCCTTGTAGTTTTGAACTTGGTTTAGTTGCATCGTTACCTAATTTACTTTGGTTCTGCTTAGACTTGTGCAATCACAGGTACTTTCATTCCCTCAAAAAGGAGCTGTATACAGAGGAGGATCAGCAAAGGCAAATAAACATGGTTCAGCTAACCCTGTGAATCAACAGGAGAGTGCAACCTGCTGTGACATTGAACTACAGAGAAAAAAATAATTTTCAGTGTCCTAAAAACTCAGGAGAAAGAAAACCCCATCATCAACATCATACTCCTCTCGCAAAGAGCGTGTGCTGGCAACTCACTCTACTAATGCATTAGAGGACGGAAGCGTAACAGCAGAGGAAAGGACAGATACTTGTGCACGTAGTTTTACTGTACTACTAACGAGCCTTTACATAAATGTTGTGGTCTAGATTGTTGTTATAACTGGTCTCATAATAAGCAGTTGTTGCATTTTGATTAGACTATGAAGACATTAATTAGAATAAAAATAAATTCTGATTCTTACATTCTTGTATTAGATGTGTTCTTTTGGTTGCCTGTATTTTGTATAGAAACATTTGGAATTCTGTATGCAAAAATAGGCACATGTATATATACATACAAAGTGATTTACAGAAGACTTTTATTACACAGAAGTGCAGCTGTGGAAACTATCACAGGGTTGATTCATGAATTTAAAGTAAATCAGACCAAGTCAATTGCTGGAAGATCTGTACACTGCTAGGAACAGCAGTAGATAAAGTGCAGAAAATATCTGTGAAAGTGATCCTCTGAATCCCAGAGTTAATATATATTTTTTAAATGGACTATCAGGAATTATATTCTTTCCATTACTTAAAAATATTTAACTATAATTTGTGTTGCCAAGATCATTTCTCCTTCTTAGGAGAAATGATACTGGACAAAATAGAAGGCAAAAACTGCTTTTAGAGCAAAAAGGGACCCAATCAATCAGCTCAGTGCTGTTCTGAGCATTGGCAATGCTCTGAATATGTCTTTACCCCCCACAAAATACCTAAACCAAAACAGTCTCCTTTTTCTTTATGTTACCTAAGAGTCACTACCAAAAGAGATGCTAGTTAAATGTAAAACCTTGATGAAGATTTTCAGTGCTGACCCTTTCAACGATCTTAATTTTTAGTGTCGTATCAATCTCACTCTCATTGTAACCATTATCATCAGGCAAAGATGATCACTCTTTATAAGCAGTCAAAAGAGGCTTCTGAGGGTTGCCAGCAAAGAACAGTTAAGGGAAAACTTTCCCAATTAATAGACTATTTTCCTGTTCCTCCTGAAGACATAAGGTTATAAAATCTACTTAAAAAATAGATTAAGGTGAAAAGAAGTCTTTGTGATTATGGGACAAGTTTCATTTGAGAAGAGGTCAACGAGTGCATTCTCAATTTGTTATTAGACTATGCAGCAGAAGACCGGATGGTCAACCCCCAGCTCTTGCCACAATCATCTATGACAAGGTAAAGCAAAGTCTTTCATTTCCCCCGTTGTTTCGGGTTGCTCAGAGTGCAATGTAGCAACGGTACAATCCTCTGTGGATTTGTTCTTGGCCACCTCTTGCCCCGGTGAGTGATTACTAAAAATACTGCAGAGATACTCTGCTGAAGGATTTATTCAGGCTTGCAAAGTGTGCCCATTTTACCAATGCTTTGATCACCAATTAGTACACACTCTGCTGCTATTAACTCACCACAGCTTTATCTAAAGTGAATAAAACACATCAGCTTGCTTCTGCTTTAGAAAAAGTAATAGGAATGAGCAGCACAGGACTGGCTGAGCTGAACAGTAGCTCTGCTTTTACGAAGATCACCACGTCATGAGTTAGACAGAAAGCAGTAGGCATTCCTAGTCTTCAGGGACTGGACAAATTGCTTCAAAATGGTTCAAGGTCAAAAATCTTTTAAAATACATTCCAGCCAAGCTCAAGATGTAGCATGTCTTTTGTGTTGCACTGTAGACAATTACGGGGCAATACCAAAGTCATGCTATACGCAGACATAATGGTGAGCTGAAATCCTAAACCATTCAACAATACATGGTACAGCTGGTTTTATTACACCTTCTTTCTTTCTGCATTGTCTGACTCATATTTTATATATACCTTGGTCACTATTTCACCCATGTTTTCAAGCATATATCTGACTTCCTGCTGCCAGTCCTGTATCGTCTCTTTTTATACATTTTTTTTTCCCAAGAAAGAGGAATCATTCCTCCACTAATTAACAAAACCCATATCCACATAGAAACCAAATGCTCCATATAGCTGCCAAATATTGCATAATCAGCATCTTCATCTTTAAATTTATGATATCTGACCACTGCCCTGAGCAACTCTTAACTCTGCCACCTTCACTTTAACAGGCATCAGCACCACAAGTCCCTGAAAAAGTTGCAGGAAACCATCAAAATATGTACCCTGTGTGCTGTGGAAGTTTCTTCATACCTCCCTGCCAATTAATGGCTGGCTCTGAAACATGAGGGTGTATAATTCTTGATTTTTTCTCTTTATCCTTCCTAGTACAACTGTGGATATTCTCATTAGCTGGTTTCCTATTAGGTTCCATACCTTGAGGCCACAAGCAGCAGAGGTTCATTATCTGGCATTACTTTTAATTCTGATTGTTCAGTGCTTGAAAAAATGAACAGTAAAAACTTCTAAATGCCTTAATGACATGAGATTCTCTAAGGGTGCTCCTAATGGGAAATAAACCCACCTTTTTCACAAGGAATAAAGTACCAGCGGTGGAATGAAGCTTACCATGACCAATGATTGTTCCTTACAAGCCATACACATGCTTTTATGTTCCTAAGTTTTCCACTAAACATTTGTTATGAGGATACAACTTCTCATCCTACATCTTTGCTGAAGATATTTCAAAATAATTTAAAGCCCTAACAGCTTTAGTTTCTTCTTCTTCTTTTTCTATTTTTGCAAGCAAAGCAGCAATTTAAGTCCATATAACAGACCCAACAGATTTGCATTAAAAATATGTGACTTGAACACAAAAACAAAGAGCCTTCTGACAAGCTCACTCTACAAACTGATGAATATACTGTACCTAACTGTGATGAAATATTTAATACTACAGGCTATTTGCAGTTCACTTATAAAAAGCCACTGACAACTCTGAGGAAACTGTGAAAAACATACTAAAGAATTCTGCTGATGAACTACATTTTCAAAGGGAAGAGTCATTCTTCTATTTTCCTAACCAACAAGGTTAGCATTAAGAAACTGCTTATTGTGACTTTGACAATAACCTCCTGGGGTTTCATCCCCACCTGCCTTCGTAAGCCGTGCGCTTGTGACTGTGCAATCCCGAGTACTACGCTGGGAACAAAGAATCACAGATGTCTGAGCCAGAAGTAGCAGAACATTTGGCGCAGACGAGGGCTACAAAGACTATTTTTTCAGAAGCTTATGCCAACAACAGTAGCCTTATCTCATATATACCCAAACACAAAGGCTCCTCTCAGTGTTATAGCTCCAAATTAAAGGAGGAATGTGATACAGGGAGAGAAAGCTGGAAATGACACAGGCAGAAAGGAAGGACTCGGGATACACAGAATGAAGAAAGCTCTCCCTTAGACAGTATCCAAAGTGAAGAGGCACGGTCAACATATTTTAGAAGAGCAGAGCTAGAAAGGGAGCTCAAATGAGATGCAGCACTGCAAGGACCAGGATTGCACCCAGTGATGGCTCGAGAGAGGCAGGGGCAGGAGTCCTCTCATCAAATGCAGGCACATAGAATGCTCTACATCTTGCTTAGCTCCCCAACACAAATTTGCTGTCAGTGAGGAATATCCTGATGCCTAAATTGGGTCTTGTTTGTTTTCACTGAGCATTTAGGGAATCCTGAGGAACAAGCTCAAGTGCAAATATCCGTATTATTGCCTTTAAAAATCAGGTGACATACATTCTACTAAGAAGTCTTAAATGCTTCAGCAATGCAGTTGTTCTGAAAACAGATGCCTGAGAAGCTGTTGGAAACAAAGTTTGGAAATCTGAAAACTTTGTTTCCAACCAGGAGCAATTTTCAGGAAATGCCAGTGACATCTAAAATTTAAGACTTCTCATAATATGTGTTCAATGGTACTTACAATTGTAGCTTCTTATTAAATAAAATTCCCAGGAGTCATCAGAATGCTTATGTAAATCAGGAAAACATAAAACAAAACTTTAATTGAAAAAGTAAAATTATTCCAACCACTAACCCTTTAAGCATACAACCAGCTGCTACGAGCACAACCTTAACACAAGCCGTAATCAAATGATATGCAGATTTTATCACAATTACTGTTATTGACCTGGACATATAGCCTGGATATAATGATTGAGTACTGGTAATCTGTCAGTGCCTTCAAACCATTGATCTGATTTACCTTGTCACATGCCTCATTCCATTGCAGTCAAAAGTTAGGGCTGCAAACATAGTCACAACAAACTTGTTATCCACAACTACTCAAGAGCTGTATGGTGCATCAAACCTTCTCTTACGCCCAAACTAATTTTATACCCAAATGAGGACCATGAGCAGATGAAGACAGGGGTAACTTCTGGCAAGTGGCAGGGAGGAAAGTTTGTGCCCCAGCAGGACCTGGATGAAAACTGAGGCTTGCAGTCCAGATGATCAGGTAGAAGATCGCCCTAGCAGCTCAACTCAATCTCTCACCAGGCAACTTCCAACCATGGGGCGAGACTGCAGCAAGACATTATGGGATGTTTAGGCCCCCAAGATATGAGCATCCTGGTGCCAGGGATTTCTCAAGAGCAGGACAAAGTGCTTTACTCTTACCCAAGCCTCTCCTATGGCTTGTGCTCCCCAAATAATGCAAACCAGATGCTGACCACAGGACATTTGTTCATTTGGGGTTGGCCTTCTTAGGCTAGGTTTTTTGTGGTTCTGAAACTACCCTACTTTGGGGGAAAAAAGGATGTAAATGTAAATCAGCATTTCATGAAACTACCTGTGCTGCAGAACACATATCCTTGCAGAAGGGTGACCAGGAAATTTCAATTTTAAGGCAAAGTTACCTTATTTACATCAGCAACTTCCCAGATCCAAATACTAGTATCGTGGAGGAAAAAGCCATGCTACCAGTGCTGTTCTTCAATGTTGTCTGTAAATTCTAGCCATGTGCACTTCAATACAAGCACAGAAACATCACTGATAATAAAATCAGAGAGGGATTCCCAGGAATAAAAGCAAATGTAAGAATGCACCTGAGTATTCATTTATATCAAGAATAAATCCAGCAGATTTAATGCTTATTTGGGATCAGTTACATGACTGCTGATACTCAGCTGCCCACAAATGCTCCATACTTGAAAATATTCATTATTTACCCTCCTGATCTCTATATTTAACAATGACAAGCTTGCTAGCTGGCTAGGAGTTATTTACTTATACGCTGCATTTCAGAATGTCTGGACTCTTACCCCTTACCACAGAAAAAACTAAAGATTTGCTGGTCCTGGCGGAAATACAAGAGATCCAGTGTTTGGCAGCAAGCAAGTCAGTTGCAAGACTTCTTTCTTTCAACCAGGTTTTAGAGATGCTGGCAAGGCTGGATGCTTTCCCTTTTAAGTCTTCTCAGGAGCTTCTTGATTAATGAAAATGACCATTTCTCTTTGGAGAAGGTCCCAAGGTCTATTTGTATCACCTTTACAGCCTCCCCATTCCAGTAACTTTGGGTTTTGCAAAATGACAGATCCAAATTTTTATCAGACCAGGAGCTGTGAGAACACACCTCTTCTGACATACCTCAGTTCAGGTATTGTCTGTCATCCTAAAAAATCCTTACTGATTTCCTCTTCCTAAGCATCACACAGAGTAAAAAGCCTTCCACCTGCACCACAGTTTGGGGTTCGAGTTGCACACTGTCTTACAGTGATGAGCCTGGAGATATATATATATATGATTATATATATATATATATATATACACACACACATATATATACAGCCCTGATCTCATCAACAGAAAGTCATCACTGCCTTTTAAAATGCACCTTACTCTGCCATTCTATTTATTACACATTTCATTGCTCAGGAACCCACATCCAGGGTGAACAGTATGTTCAGAACAACCCATTAATCATCAGATTTAATAAAAGAATATGGAAGACAAGACCAGAAGTACTTTAAGAAGTTCTGCCCATCTCACGGCCCCAAAGATGGATCAGCAATACCTAAAACCTTTCCAACAGACATCCTCTTTACTAGTCTACTACTCCTGAGGATGTTTCATGGCATCTCATGTTTCATCACTGCAGTGCTTCGCTCTCCTTATGGTTAAAAAGTTTCCCCTCAAGTTTAGCCTAGATCTCTCTCATTACCATGACACTTGATGAGAAAATGAGCCTGGCTTTTTCTTTTGATCACAAGTCCAGTGAAAAGGTGTCATAGAAAAATTGATGTAAGAAAATCCCTTGGAAGCCTCCAGCCTGAATATCAAGTAAAGGAGAAGTGCAGGAGTGATACGAGCTGTTCAGGCAGCGCACACTTACAGACGGGGCAGCAGCATCACCATCTGCTGGAAGGAGTGAATTTAGCTAACGTACCAGTTGCCACCAAAGGAGGAGTGAGAAATGCCTTTGGCAGATACGCAACGTAACAAGAGGAACACAGAGAAGCCACACACTGCCCAGTTGACAAGAAGTGAAAAGTTCAATGGCTTTCCCAGGCCACGGAGCAGAATAAATCTCCCCTGACAGTCTTAGTAAAGAGAAGTTTCAGATGTTTTGTATTTTATCTATTAACCATCAGTTATATAGAAAGCCCAACCCTTTTAACATTCATCTCCCTCCTGGTGGAGGCCATCTGCTATGGTGGAGGACTGCTGGTCTCCTCTGCCCAGGCAGAGCTGGAGCAGACTTCCCGGCAGTGAGATGAAGGGTGGGCTCGAAGGGATCAGGCCAGCAGGCACGTGTGTGCTTCAGGATCTGCCCATCAGTTTGTGGGAAGCCAAGAGCAAAAGGAGTGTGAAAGGCTGATAATCGCCTCAGGAACAGATTGGGCTCCTGCCGAAGAGGAATTTAGCACTTCTCCGCAGGCACCGCCTGATCAGATGGTGCTCCTGCGTGCTGCAGCTCTCTGCGTGTGGCCAGGCAGCCAACGTTCACAGTGTCTTCCTAATATCTGTGCTCCTCTTTGCAACTGCTGTAGTAGCTCCGGGGGTCCTGAAAGAGGGGGAACGGGAGGTCTCTGCGCACAGCTGGACATGGGACACCCTACAGCAGAGCTCGGGGGGTCAGCGCTGGGGAGATGCCTCCAGGGCCACTGTGGGAGCGTGAGGCAGCGTGGTGCTCTCCGGAGGGACTCACGACATCGCTGATGACTTCAAAGCAAACCAAAGAGAGAGAAGTGTCCCAGTGCATCTGGCCGCTTAGATTTGACAGCAACAGCTTGGCTCTCGGAGCTGTCGTTTGGGCCTTTCCGAGGGCTCATGCTGACAGCACCATGGAGGCAAGTTTCTAACGCGCTGACTTTAGTAGCCTGCAGAGTCATTTTTGGTGGTGAGAGCCCAGTCTCCGAGAGGTGTTGAAGAGGGTTAGCACATCAATTAATGTCACCTGTCACTACTGATGAATGGTGTTGAGAGGTGTTGCGAGAGGAGATCCTGCAGACGCGGCACAGCAGCAGCTATTGGGGCTCTGGTAGCCACTTTTTCTTAGGTTTAGCAGTAAAAAAGGCTGAGAATTGGGGCTGGGGGTAGGATGTGAATCACAAAAACTAAAATCATTCATGCTGCACTGCTCATGCCTCAGCCCCCTTTCCTACCATTAAACCTTTCCAAAGCTGTGGTCACCCAAGCCCCTGTACCAAGCGCTGACAAAACTTGGCCAAGAAGGCTTATATTTTAACTGGAGGACAACCCAGTATAGAAACAAAGTGGTGACAAGGCCTTTTGGCCCCTGATTAGCTTGCTAACAAGCAGTGCAGGGAGGTTCTCACCACCAATGATTTTAGAGCAAAGCAATTACTGTGTGATAGCTGTCTCTGGGGAAAAATAAAATAACACATCCGTCTTTTTGTTAGTGGAGATGGCCCCAGTGTCTCCTTCATGCTCCTGCTGATGCAGAGCTGGTTTGCAGCATCTTCTCCCCCATGCCACTGGTCAACTGTCCCAACCACAGCCCCGCCGAGCTCCCAGACAAGCACCAACACCCACCTGCTCTTCTGATAATACGTTTCCTATCACAGTCATTTCCCTACTCTTACCAGAGAAGTGTGAGGCAAGGATTCCATTCCCATCCTCAAGATCTACCTGTGACATTGCATTGAAAATATTTCTGCAGTATTGAATAGCTGTAGCTACCAGCAGCCCACAACTTGCAGACTGCTGAAAGCTGGCCTTCCACTTCACCAATATCTAATACTAGAGTTATTTTTAAGATACATTTGTTTCTTGCTGCAAGAAAAGACCAAAACCTCACCACTTAATGCCTACTCAGAGCCCACAAGCAAAAGTGATTGTTGCCATATACCTGAAATTGCTACGTTTTATTAAAGCTGGCATGTCACATCCAAAGGAATTGTAGCAAGCAGGCTGCCTCGTGGATGATATTAGGGTGGAATCGCAACTGTGAGCGTGGCCCCACTCTGCACACTGTTAGGAACGCTTTTCAGATTCCAAATCTAATGAAAGGTGGGATTCTAAACTCCTTTTACCCTTAGTGCTAATGGAAAAAGCATCACCACGCCGCTGATTGTGAACAGTTTGGGAGTAACTGCCCAAGTTCTCAGTCCAAAACCTGTTATAAATGGCATGAGATAAACCACTATTTATAGAAAATGACATTGTCATCATCACCCTGACATGCTCGATTATTGTCCAAACAAAAATTGTAAAGTACAGCAAAATGCAGCCTTGCACTGTTGACATTTTAGGTGATAGCACGACGTCTGTACTGTCAACCACTGGTTGCATTACCCTTCTTCAACCTGTACAGTCCTGGTCTCCACTCTGAGAGGGGAGGTGAGATTCGGCAGCACACAGAAGCATATCACTAGCACCAAGATGGTCTACAGCGATGCCCATACCTGTGGTAGCATTTTGCATACTTGGCAGCTACCAGCTAGGTCCAGGAGTACCAGAATTAAGTTTCCTCAGGTTTCATGTCTTGTAGATTGATACTGGGATCTAAGAGGAAGAAAACCTGCAAAAATGACCTTGGTTACAATATTTCAAACTCCTTCTGCTTTGCACCCTTCTACCTTTTGACCTGATTGCCCATCATGCAGCTTTTCCAGGGTCCAATAAGTCACAAATTTACAGCACTTGCTTCTGTCTGTTCCTTTCCTCCTGTCATTACTTATGTCACCTGAAAGAACTTAATCATCTTCAAGATGTCTATCTTACTGCCAAGGTTGGAGCTGGTCAATGAATTAAAAAAAATAAAAATATCAGGAGTACACGCAGCCACAGAGACAAAGACACAAATCAGATGATCATGGAATAAGTCAGGCTATAAAAAATCACTGTATGGTGGAAATATACTTGATTTATACCAGCAACAATGTCCTTCCCATCAAACCTTTTTTCAGAAAGCAGACATAACTGATATGAGAGATGAAGAGCATAAGGCTCCCTTCCAAATGTTGCCACGATATTTCTTTAGTGTAGAGGTTTGGGTGTATTTAGAAACATCTTCCAGCACAACTCTTTGTATTTAAGAAGGGATATCCAGAGGGTGTTAATTCTGAAAGCAAATCTAGTATTACCACAGAAGCTACTTGTAATTCACAACAGCAACTGAACGTGATCTTTTTCTTTGAGTATTTACAGTTGCAGAAAAACACCACTCCAGAAACACACCTAGAAGTAAGCAAGCATTCAGGCATAGACTTTCAGTTGCTCTGCACCCTGTAGAGTTACTGAAAACAGTGAAAATAGGGTATTTATCATTGCAAGCCTAACTGAAGGGCATGTTGTATTCATTTCACAAGGGCATGACTACAAACTGTTGGGCTCTGTGGCAAGTCAGGCTTAAACTGCTTATTCATTTAAGACATAGAAAGCTGATGCCAGTATTCTCGGCTTGTTATTTTGTGGTTAAAAGGGCTCTGAAAGCCAGACACCTTTGTCTGGAAATAACATACTTGACATTATTTTCAATAATGAATACTCAGAATTGTTTTTTTTATTTCTTTCAACTCTGTTATCTAGGTGTGACATTAAGCAATGCCAAGCAACAACACTTGTGAAAAAAGTAGGAATTATAAGCAGACCTAAAAAAAAAACCAAACCCCACAACCTGAGTGATGTGGAAATTCAGTGCCCCAGTAAATACGCCGTTCAGGATAACAGTTGACTTGCAGAGGTATTTGAGTCTGAATATCCAGACAGACACTTAATAGAATCATAGAATCATAGAATCATAGAATGTTTTGGGTTGGAGGGGACCACTAGAGGTCATCGAGTCCAACCCCCCTGCAGTCAGCAGGGACACCGCCAACTAGATCAGGTTGCTCAGAGCCCCATCCAACCTGGCCTTGAATGTTTCCAGGGATGGGGCCTCCACTACCTCTCTGGGCAACCTGTTCCAGTGGTTTACCACCCTCATTGTAAAGAATTTTTTCCTTATATCTAGCCTAAACCTACCCCGATTTAGTTTAAAACCATTACCCCTTGTCCTAACGCAGCTGGCCCTACTAAAAAGGTTTTCCCCCTCTTTCCTATAGGCCCCCTTTAGGTACTGAAAGGCCGCAATCAGGTCTCCCCGCAGCCTTCTTTTCTCTAGACTGAACAAGCCCAACTCTCTCAGCCTGTCCTCATAGGAGAGGTGCTCCAGCCCTCGGATCATTTTAGTAGCCCTCTTCTGGACCCGCTCCAACACTTCCATGTCCTTCTTGTGCTGAGGGCTCCAGAGCTGGACGCAGTACTCTAGGTGAGGTCTCACCAGAGCTGAGTAGAGGGGCAGAATTACCTCCCTCGACCTGCTGGCCACGCTCCTCCTGATGCAGCCCAGAGTACGGTTGGCCTTCTGGGCTGCCAGGGCACATTGCCGGCTCATGTCCAGCTTTTTATCCACCAGCACCCCCAAGTCCCTCTCGGCAGGGCTGCTCTCAATCCTTTCTCCCCCCAGGCTGTATTGATACTGGGGGTTACCCCATCCCAGGTGCAGGACCTTGCACTTGGCCTTGTTGAACCTCATGAGGTTCACACAGGCCCACCTCTCCAGCCTGTCCAGGTCCCTCTGGATGACATCCCGGCCTTCTGGTGTGTCAACCGCACCACTCAGCTTGGTGTCATCTGCAAACTTGCTGAGGGTGCACTCTATCTCACTGTCCAAGTCATTGATGAAGATGTTGAACAGCACCGGTCCTAGTACGGACCCCTGAGGGACACCACTTGTCACCGGTCTCCATCCGGACATTGTGCCGTTGACCACTACCCTCTGGACACGACCATCCAGCCAGTTCCTTATCCACCGAACAGTCCACCCATCAAATCCATAGCTTTCCAATTTAGAGAGAAGGATGTTGTGGGGGACCGTGTCAAAGGCCTTGCAGAAGTCCAGATAGATGACGTCTGTTGGTTGTCCCTTGTCCACTGATGCTGTCACTCCATCATAGAAAGTCACCAGGTTTGTCAGGCAGGACATTCAAATGCAGTAAACCAAAAATGGCAATCAAGTGCCTAAGACCGGATCTTTAGGCACCATAATAACACCTTTGAGAATGTGGATTTTAGGCTTTCCTGGGATTTTTACTCACTATCCCTTTAGCTGAGCATAGTACTGGACTGCAAAACAGAGACCTCTCCTAGGAAGGTATCACCAGTTTTCAGATTGATACTCTGCCATGTTCACAACACTGTCTGGTGGTCACCATAAGGGTGACAATACTTTTCAACAATTATGACATTATGGTAAACAGGCTACCAAATATTCCTGTTCTGATTTAAATGATTTTCAGCATGAATCACTGCTGGTATTACTGCCCTTGTGAAACAACCATGTATTGTTACCCTCATCATACCAAGGAACCAGAGAAGTGAGTTCAGTGTTCCCATACATCTGGGAAAGAGATTTCAAGAGCAGAAAAAAACAAAGGACTAAATTATATATCAGCTGGAGAGAGAAGACTTAAAAACCATGCAGCTGTTTATACGTTCAAGTAATATCAAATGTCTGCTACAGAGGAAATATCTTCACATGTGGTAAGACTGACCCAGCCTTTCCAACGCAGGTCCCTGGAAGGTGGACTGATTTCAGTAGTGCCAGGTAGCTGAGCTTTCAGCTCTTCCAATGACCATTTACAAGCTGCTCAGCACTGCTGAAAACTGAACCTCGTAGTCTGGTGTTCAGAGACAGACATAAGGGTCTACCAGTGGGACTAGAGGTTTCCCCATCTTCTTTCTTACAAATAAATAAAACTCCAACCCCAAATCCCTTCCCAAGAAGAGTTTTTACCCTCAAAAGAGAGAAATGTCAAAGACTCCGTGACATCTACTTAGGACTTTGGCTTGTGAAAGAGTTTAAACAGAAATTATGGTGGTACCTACAATGGCATCAAATTTGGAAAGGACAAGTGACTAAGACCTGCTGTTGTCCAGGAGTTCCAGACAACAGTTTCCTGCACAGCCCATGGACAATCAGTGGGAACAACACCTGAGTGAAGCTTTCAGAGCTGGGGTTCAAATACAGCTTTCAGCATAAACCCATGGATCGGCAGCCTTGCTGAACAGACTACTTGAATTTTTAATCACTGTCTTGAATTCAGACATCAGAGCAGGTGACTAAGTTTGACACAGTAAATCATCTGAATACGAGCTACGTAATTGCTTCTGATTTTCCATGGAAAAAGCTTGGATAATGTTGAGAAGGGTATCAGAGACATTTGAATAACGTATTAAAGCAAGTCAAGCTCACAAGCAACAGAAAACACAATGCTCAGAAAAAGCAAAATGTGTAAGAGGGTCAGGAGGAACCTCTTCACCAGAGAGTTCACCAAGTCCCATTTGATTCAGAAGCCATTACCCTGCATCTGTATGTTAACGAAGCAGCTGTTTCACTGCTAATTGCTGCTCCGACAAATTGCTTTTTCCAATTAAGATTTTATTATCGGATTTATCATCGCAAACAGAAATAGATGTATTTCAATTTTAGAAAGACAACAGAATGGTGCAATTATCCACCAGTCTTCCAGCAGGGCATAAATCAAAATCCGTAATTCCAAGGTTTTACAAGTTCTTTAGAAGTTGAGCAGATATCTAGATACATGCATCTTCTGTGAATGTCTGCCTCCACAAGGATGCCCAGATTAGCCTTTTTAAATTGGGTTGCCTCAAGCCAGGCATTTTAACCCTTATCTAGACATATAGGTAAATAGCTTGATTTTCAGAAATGCTGAATACTTACAAACCCCATCCTCATTTCAGTTTGGTAGTTTTGATGCCACAAGGTGAATTAATCTTAAAGTAATAGTCAGTTTTCTTAAACAGTCCTCTATTATACGGCTGCCTATCAAAGTGGTAACTAGATTTTCAAATGCAAATTAATAGACTTTAAAAACTGAATTCAGCATTACTTTAGAAATATGAGATCTGAAGAATCTCTTAATAAGTTTACATCTCAAATTTCCTGCAGTGGTCCACCACGTCTGGAAGCACATTTCTAAATGTAGTAACTTACAGAAAGTCAATGAATACTGCATTAACAGCAGCAGAAGTGTAAATGTGGTATCCTTGGATGGAAGATGGAGGCTTTGCAAGCCTTTGTCCAGTGTTGCACCAAGACCCCAGTTCATTCAGGTACTTCTGTTTGCAAATAGTTCCACTGAAGACAGTTGAAAGAGCTCCTGTGCTGGGCAAGAACACACTCAACTTTGCTGCTTTGGAGGAAGCTGTGCAAGGATACTTGGGACTGTGGGGGAATTAAACAAAAAATGAGGAGGAGCCTAAAGCATTAGGCAGAAAAATTAAGAATTCGGCAGCTTCATAGACTCAGACATGTGATTTGGGGAGGATAACATTTCTAAGAGACTGTAGTGCTCTCAGGAGGAGAGGAGAAGAAAATTTCTATGACATCTATTTTTTCTATTTCTTCTATGAAGAAGCTGTGCTTTATAAATGTCTCCCTAGTTTGCAGAGATGGCATAGAAAATTCATGTAATATAGAAGAGTGATTCCAAGCTTTCTGATCTTTAGCTGTGTACTATATGCATCTTTCAAAACACTGCTACCAGGCCCTAAAGCTGTGTCTTCACTGCACTGGATGGATAATGGTATTTTTACTTCAGAGGAAAGTCAAATGGTCGTAACGAAAATAAAGTATTTATCATCCTTGCAGATATATCTGAACACCAATTTCCAGTTCAGAAATGAGGTGCACAGGAAAACAAAAAGACAATTTCAAGGGCACGTCTGCTTTGTACCATTGCTCATGGCAAACATCTCTGTGAGCGGGCAAACAGCAACCAACAATAATACACAGTTACACCACAACTGCAGTGAGGATGGCCAGTGCCAGCCAGCTACCTTTCTATCACTAGTGATTAGGAAAGATTATGACTGTATTTATTTTCATATTAATTTTTTGTTGCTGTTCTCTTTATGACTATAGAACGCATTTCATATTTTTTGATTTGAAAACACTCTAAGTTTTCTAAACAGATTTCACTGGCTTTTTAGACAGCTGGAAATAACTCTGACAGCGAATTTATGACTGGAGAAATAACTACTTTAAGTACAAACAGGGCAATAACTGTCCATCTATCAAGCACCAGCTTAGAGTAATGGATTACAGAGAAGAGCCACTTTAGTTAATCAGGTTGGACTTCGCAATACTTTCGTGTTCCATAAATAATATTCTAACAGGAACTTTACTGTTGGAGACCACTTTGAGCAAATGGCGAAAATGAGTCTGTCCTTTATTTTGTCAGGAAATATCAAATGAAAAGACACACTGATGGCTATCTCTGCCCTTTGAAGCAAACTATTAGAAAATCAATCTCGTTAAAGATGACCTGCACCAGCCCCAGGAAAAGCCTAGCAGCTTCAAAACCGTACACTGACTGTCCAAAATAGCAAGGCTGAAAGGGCTCAGTCAAAGAGATGCAAATGTGGTTATTTTCTCTACTTAAAAAAAGAAAAAAAAAACAACACTGAAACTCTCAAGGCCTCAGAGCCAATGAGTTGGGAATACAACATTCACCAAAGAACTTTGCTGGAGACTACAAGGGGTATGAATAAGTGGTCAGGTCAGGATAGCATGCTTGGGTCCTTTCATGTATTTGTTTTCACCAAAATTGTCTGTAATACATCACATTGAGATGAAGGGTGGCAGGGCCAACAACTTCCTAGAAACTCTAGAAAGTAAATTTTCCTAATTATGCAAAACCTTTGACTCCCTAGGAACATTCTCTTGAGGTACCCTTAGGAAATCTATCAATAATGTAATAATAGCAATAAGTTAAAATGCTTCATCTATTTATGGCAGAGGAATACTGCAAGCTGAGAAACAACGTGCAGTCCTGACACCTTCAGGCTCCACGTGTCCTTCAGGAAGAACTGAGCCTGTTATGATGATCAGAAACCCAATGTCATTCAATGAGATGCACACTGCCAAAGAGGCATTCCCCTGACGGATAGCTACAACCATGTTGAAGGCTGTAGGCAATTAGTAAACAGCACATTGTGCAAGACAAAATTCTGTCTAAAGTGATTTGGCAAATTTCTACTGTTAGGGAAAGTGGTAATGGAGTGTAATGGCCACATATATCAGATGAGGTCTCAGTCATTAAGATCTCATCCAAGAGAAGAAAACACAATAAAATGGCTAGCCTTTAATTCACATAACAGTAAAGGATAAACACTGAGGTGATTTTGCCAAGATTTACATCTGTGGTTCCAGGAAATCAAGGTATTTTTGGCTTGATGCTTAAGGTTAACAATCAATCTCATCTGGCTATTCACGTATCATCTTTCATCCTGAAGTATTCTATAGCACTTAAAAAATAATATACAAATCAGGATCTCTACTCATAGGAGCATTCATTTCTACTCTTCATGCTTTAAGCGCTCATAGAACATGCAATAGAGCGGTAATGGGCAGAGGCAACCTGATGTTTTACGGCCAGCACAGTTCATTTTCTGCCACCGTTATCATTAAATAAACATACAGTCATCCAAGCTCTTCCACCAACAAGTAAACAAAACTCAGTCTGGCTCTTGAGTTTCTGTAGCTTTCTTTCTCTTGCTTTGACTGCAGGCCATAATAAAAATGGAGACACACTGAGATTAGGCATACAATAAAAAGACAATCCTTGATGAAAAAGCAGGGCGAATATATCCCTGTCCACCATTCTTGTATGTTTGAATATTAGCCACTGCACCAGAAACACGACAGCTACGCTGAAAGATCTATAATGAATGCAACTGAGGTTGCATGGGAAGTCCATGAGGTAAGGTTAGAACTTAAAACAATAAAAAAGGATTAAAAAAATAAAAATCTCTTCCATGTAATTGGTTCCTATTTCACAAACTATGGCTTTTGTGAACTCTGTCTGGAGCTAGCCACAAGGACTCCTATATGTCCACAGCCAAAAGCAATAAGGATGTATGAGTTTTACAGTAAACCATGAACCTTGCATTCCCAATGTATGTGTATTTTTAATTCAAGTTACCCATATTTTGCCTTTCATTAATTTCTTCTCAGTTTCCCTGCTTATTATGTCCCCTATATCATTGTTAAGACAATACCAGTCTTATTTGAACAAACTGAATGGTTCACTGGGAGGATTCTAGCATTACACTTCCAACAATGCCCAATGCTGGATGCATCCCATGGAGGTGCAATATACCTCTCTGTGGAAGGCTACTCTCTGTGGAGAAAAACAGTCTTTTTAACTCTGTCAAAAGCATAGAATTATTATCCCTTTCTCCCCAAAGCATAAAACCTGGTATTGCTTATTATTTTTATCCTACCAAGTGTAACAGTGATTGTAACACCAAATTTCTTTTTTTTTTTTTTTTTTTTTCCTTTTTTTAAGTAGTTTTACTTCACGTCAACAGAATTTCTGAACGAATCTCTGGGAAGGTCTAGTACTATCACCCCTGCCTGAATGAAGGGGAAAACTTCAAGAACCTAAGAGTAAACCATGCCTTTTAAACCCTACTCTGTCAACTCTATCAACTCTTCCAAAATAAGAAGAAAGAATATTGCTAGTATTTAATACCTAGATTTGGAAAAGCAAGTGACTAAGGTTTGTGGGACCCAGTCAATATCAGTTAAAAACAAAACCAAACTGTGGGACAGTAAGCAACTCCATTTTTATTATCATTTTTTGCTATCTTCATATTAAAAAAGACAAAGTTCTAACTGCCAGCCTGATAAATTCCACTACAAGTAGGGAATATCTAGGAAACTGCCTTGGAGACACATTTTAACATTTCATTCTCCAGGAATCATCTCACCCCCAAATTCTGTGGCATCGATGAAGCAGACAGTAAATGTGGTCTTAATAATGCCACTTTGCATCCTAAGCAACTTCCCTGGAAGTCAGTAGGATTTTTATTACCAAGTTCATTAGGAAAAGCTCAACCTGAAGAGCTGTCTTGATGAAGTTATTAATAGCTATGATAATGAGTTAAGGGAAACAAGCACATTTCTATAAAAAAGAGCCCATAATCACACTAAGCAGAAACCATTGGCTCAGTGCATCACCAGAAATGCCAGTTAGCACTTCCAAACAGATTGTCCATAGGTATCTCCACTGGAAAATGGACCTGAGAAGAGACATTGTTTCAGCAGGTCCAAAGTTATCATGGAGATGTGTCTCTGCCTGTCCTACCTGTGCTTATGCCATAAGCAGCTTGAAAGCTCTGACACAGACTGGGTTTGTTGCTTTTTCTTTTAAATTTAACCAGCAGAATCTTCTCCAGCAGCAATAAATAACACATCTAAGGACACAAGTAATGATTTTTTTAAATCTACCAGAAAGAAAAAAAGAAGAAAACCAAGTAAACAGCAGAATGGCGCATGCTCTTCCAGGTTCTAATGCAACTGAAAGATAATTCAGCTTCCCAATTTAACTATATAAGGAAGAATTTGCCACATATGGTCTATTTGATGGTGTGTCACTTCTGAATTATCTTGGATGAACACTGCTGGCCTTTCTCTCGCTTCCTAATTTTACTGTGAAAGTAGTACTTGAGACCCTTCTCCCGTTTGCTGGCTCACCAGGTGAGAAGGACAGAGGGAATGGAATTCCACCATGTGCTGCCTCTCTCTGGTGCAGCAAGGCAATTCCTGGCCATCCCTGCGCTTACTCTTGAACCTGATAGCTGCTCTTCAGAGACTAAATCAAACGCCCCACTTAATCCATCACTTCACTGCAGCATGAAATTTCCTAAGAAGCACACACAGAAACCTCAGGTACGATAGTTGCCTGATAAGCCTTTTGAGAAAATAAATTATTTAACCCATTTATAAAAACTTTTTTTTATTATTTTTTAGAAGTGAAAGTGCTACGTAGTATGAAGACCCAACAGATCCCGCTCGTGGCTGTGTAAGCAGATCACAGTAAAAGTTCTCTTCCTTTGCCAAGGCACTCTTCCTCCACCATGGCCATATCTGTGACTGACAGACAGCGAACCATTGACTCCAGTGCCCAAATGCCACCAGGAAACCTATTTTGGAGAAGGTGTGTAGGAGTTCTGCACTCTCATTAGCTTCTGTGAGATTGATTTCCTTTACTTATGCCTCCTTGCATGACAAATTGTTCTTGATGCAGCGCCTGATGGAAACATGAATGGCCCCAGTGCGGATTCTCTTTATTAAGGATGTATAGGAGGGTACAAGAGTTGTTCAGCTGAAGGAGAATGACTCAATCCCTTCTGACAGTAATGTAAAAATCCTTTAAAGTGTAGGTCAGTTGCTTGGTTAATTTAGGGACACTTGACAGCATTATATCGGTTCTTTAAGCTGCAAGTCTTTGGTTTTGCTGCTTTTTATTTCCCTTCAAAAAAATGCCCTTTCCTTGAGGAAACCACGCTTACTACTCAGTAGGGCTGGATCCCACCAAAAGACATTTTTCAGAACCAAACTCCAGCCATCCTATGAAACTGCAACACGTAATTACAGTATGTGATGAGATGATAACCTGAATGTCCTTAACCCCAAGAGTGCCATTACTACCCTTTGACAGGTTTGAAACAGAAGTAGAAAGAAGAGACGACAGCGCATTTTACGCTCCCCTTTGCATTACACATCACCAAATTTACTTATCAGAAGAATTATGAATGTTCCAAAAAGGAAAAAATAACCTTGGATGTTTGAACAAAATCTGTGCTTTTTCCACCTCTTTAAAGTCAGTCAAAGAGCTTCTCATATTCATTCTTCCAGGCTTTAGGCAACTGATATTCAAAAAACTGAAGATTTCATTATGATCTCTTGTACTTTCAGTAATGGTTTGATGGAGATTAACCTCTAGGTTACAGTGAAAGCCCTCATGTCTTTGGTTTGCAATGACTACAAGAACTCTCCAGCTGCATAAGATTATTCCCTTAAATTAAACTATAAAGGTAACACAAAACTTTTCTCACATGAAGTCAGACCTTGCCATACTAAGTCATGCTAAATCATGAGACAGACAGACAACCATAACCAAGCGAGGTGGGGACAACCAAACAAATTACTGCATTTTATGGATTTATCACTGAACACCTGTGTGCTTGCTCCTACTCTGCTGCAAATGCAAAGTAAACTATGCGAACTTTAAACCACCCTCGTGGTGATTTTTGCATTGGAAAGAGTCACGAGCATTCAACGACCATCACCATGCTCTGCTGACGAGAGCATTTCATTAAGAACAGCAGCTGTAGAATTTACATCTGTTGATATCCTCCTCCTACACAGTGCTGGGAAGAGTTGTCAGAGAAGGCACCATTGCAGTGAGGAAGGACAAGTAAAACAAAAGACATTTCAGACACTAAAAAAAAAAAAAATCAATATGTACGTTGAATAAAGAGGCCAAAGGAAACAGTAATTAGATAACTTGTGATACAAATGTACTTTGTTTAAGCAGAGGGAGAAAAAAAATCCTCCAGTAACTAGTCAAGGCAAGAGGACTCTGAAATTTAATTGTGGTTTTCTAGGGGCAGTTCTGTCTTTCTGGGAGAGGAAATAACATCTCCGGACTTGGATTGCCAGTCTCCAAACTGTGCAAAATGATATAAATAGAAGTGACTTAAATCACCCATTTTAATCATGATTTAAATCAGCAAGCAGGAAACATTCATTTAAATAATCAATTCTAATCTTGTTTTGCAGCTGTACTTTTTAGTTATTTCCCTGAAGTAAGTTTCAGTCCAGTGGCTGGTAATCATTAAAACACACTGAATTGTAACTAAACTGTAACTACACACTAAATTGGAAACCTTTTTCTAACCAGGACTGTACATTGTATCCGCACACACTTTGAAGCAGTTCTATGCTTTGCTATGCTAGATTTGTGAATTTTTGCACTCGCTAGATTACTTCATTTTATATTTTATTCCTGTATCAAATTGCACTGGGAGGCAAACTAGGATTCAATTACAAAGTCCATAAAGAATGTTTTAAAATCATGCGTTGCTTACTATGAAATTATAGATTAAGTATAGGAAAAATACAATAAAAACTAACTGATTTATTAAATTAATGAAATGCTAGTCAGAGAATTGAACTGCTGGTTTCTAGTCACTGTCTCTCTGAAAATGGCAGGTTTGGTGAACCTGTCTGTGCCTCTCCAATCTAGTCCGACACCATCACACGGTCCAATTTCTTGATTTTTGTATTCAGGCCTGTTTTAGCTGAACAGGGCACCAAACTGAACCAGCAAAAACCAAAACCAAACTAAAACTAAAGTAAAGGCTCAGACTAAGAGATAGGTCCCATTTGCTGACTTGGCGACATCCACCCCTTCAGAGATGCACTGACTACTGCATTGCATTTCCCATGGGGATGGAGAGTGCTCAAGTCTCCAAAACTCTGCTTGGGAAAGAGGGGGACGGTGCTCGAGCAGGAGGGCATCATCACCTTCAGCTCGCTCCCTGCAGTCTGAGCTATCTGCCACGTGGTGAAAGCAAGGAGGAGGTCTGTTGGCCAGTTATAACAGGAAAATGGAGGAATTTGTAGCTTTGTACCCAAGCCAGTGCTCAGGAACTTGAGCCCATCTGCCACATGCAAGGCTCTGGGGAAGGCAGCAGAGTTTTGCAGCTCTCCCAGTGCCTGAGCAAGAGGCACAACACAAGTTATGGTAGATTTGGGATGGATGAACTCATTGGGTTTCCTAATAAATTCATGCAAGAATCACTATTTTGAAAGGTCTGCCACCATACAAACATTACTGGATTGCTCTATAAGTAAGAAAGAAGTAAGAAAAATCTGTAGTAAGAAGAAGAAGCAGTGAGAAGAAACTAGCAGTGAGATCAGTGTATAAACAGATCCATTATTCCAGAAATCACTGTCCTTTTGTGATTGTGCTTCTACGTAAGGCATAGACAAGGATATTGGTTTTCAGGCATTTGTAAAATAGGGATGTTAGAGAACGTCACACAAATTTATTACTCATCTTGAAAGAAGCTGGCTGAATCCATACAGTATTGAATATCAATATATCAGTTTCATAGATTATAAATAGATTGGGATCATGCCAAGCATCAGAGTGACATTGTGTATAAGATATATTATTTGCACAAATTTACTCCTGTTTGTGCTCAGTGTATCAGTTCAGAGACAGCAGCAGCCAGGAAAAAAGTACATCATTGATACAGCCAAGCCTGATTTGGTGCCTTATGGGCAAGATGCAGCCCAAGGGACCCTCCTGATCTCATCCACTGCACAGCAAAGGGCTGTGCTCAGGCACAGAGCATCCTCCTAATGGCCCAACAGCATTGACACACGACTGTAGCCATTATAAATGCAAATGTCATTAATTTTACTTAATGATGCACCATACTTCAGTTTGAATATTTACCATTTGAGTTCAATGTACTTAGCATTTTATGCCCCTGCTCTGAGCACTGAGCAAATACAAGCAGTGAAACATATGAAGGGGCACAAAGGTTATGCAGTCTGGCTTAATGTGCGCTACTGAACAAATGTGACATAATTACTAAAAGAATTAACTACTGTACTATGAAAAAAAAAAGCCATTTCTCTTTTACACACTATCTTTATGTTGGAAATTTCAAGTGTTTTTTCAGTGTATGCGTAAGGTTTTTACTGGATTATGCAATGGGCGAGAATTCAAAACAGCTCTACAGCCATTAGTAAGAAAAGATACAAACTATGACTTCTCTTAAGCTGCTGCAGAGAAAATGACTGACATGAGGAAAACAACAACAACAACATAACAGGATTTAATGAGTTGATGTTTCATGAAAGACGGACTCTGCTCCAAATGTGGATCTGTGTTGTAATAAACAACCAAATAATACAAAGCACAATTGCAGAGCATCACCTCCAAATGAGGATTTCATATAGCTTTCTGCCTACTAACCTATTAATTAAGTGGATGCAGAAGCAACGCAGTCAGAAGGCACAAACAGCAGCCTGTGGGGTTTTCAAACATGATCCCATGGTGTAAGGGCTCTTTGGAAAACGTAACACATCATTGTGCTCAGCAACACATCTAATAACGCTACTAATTATAATACTAGCATATCATAATCGTAGTCATTCTGAAAGACAGTGGTAATTGCTGCCTCTCGTTCTGGAGTGGGACTAGTTGACTTTTTAAATGTGTTGGATCTAAACCTCTGGATGGGTTGCAGACCATAAAACACAAGGGAAACGGGAGCATGTTGGAAAATGCCTCTGCATTCAGGATCTTAACCTGCTTATTTTAATCTCAAAATATGGTCAGAGCAAAATAAAATGGAAGGGATTTTTATGATGATGATGATGATGATGATGATGATGATGATGACAGTGATGATTATGATGATGATGGACAGGGCTTTGAGCAACCAGATCCAGTGGAAGGTATCCCTGCCCATGGCAGGGCGGGTTGTACTAGATGATCTTTAAGGTCCCTTTGAACCCAAACTATTCCACAACTCTAGGTTACATGACAGTTTAAAAGTCATGGCAGGTCTGATTTTTAATAAAGGTAAAATATTTTAAGTTACATTTATCTTCAGTTATTAACTATACTTATCAATGTTCGCTTCCATCTGCACTTTCTATAGAATACCCTGCATTATTAATGGAATAGAAAATTGCATTTTTAATGTAAAGTACTGACAATACTGAGGGGTTTTTTGCACACAATCAGAATTATATATCCATATATTCAAAACACAAATTACAGAACTATAAAGACAGAAATCTGCCAAAGCATAGGCTATACTCATTTTTATCAAACACTTTCCAATTTTGCTTCTTACCTTACGAAGAAATAAGTACAGTAATGCATACACATATATATGTATATATCACAGCATCTCTTTTTCCCCACTTCTTCTATTCAGTTATTAATAATGCAAGGGACCAATTCTATGCTGATTTTTAAGCCATATGATCCTAACTAAATCAACTGAGTTGATGCCATTCTATGCTGATTTTTAAGCCATATGATCCTAACTAAATCAACTCCAATTTGCAGTCAGTGGAGAATTCTGTTTTCAGGCACTGTGCTATATTCAACCTGTGTTTGTTGTACACTCTCCTTCTGCAATAATCAAATTGAATTTCTGTCCTCATAAATACAAACAGAGCTAAAGAGATTTAAAACTCTTACATTGGAATATACAAATATTTTCCCACAGAAGGGAGATTTTGTTCTATTTATTGATTTTTCAAACATTCAGAGGGGAACTGCATTCATTTCTTCTCCATGTTCTTGTTTCTTCTTGTGTGTTCAGCTTTGGCCACAAACTGGGACAACACTGAATAAAGTGATAGTAAGATACATTATTCCAGTAAACCAGATTATTCCACAGATCTTTGCTCGGGTGGGAAATTATGTATTCAAATCCAAAGGGCCTTGGAATAAATCCTCTTCTGGTATGAAATCAAAGAAAAACATGAGACCCTGAGGTCCTCTCTTCAAGCAGATGGGTAAGACCTAATTCAAAGAACTTCCTTCTGTCCATCCCAACTTTTGTAGTTGAAAAACATAACTTAATAGTAAAGACTCTGTAAAGACAACAGTGACGGTTTTCCATGCTCATTCTCAAAAATTCCGAAAGCCCGACCAGTGCTTTCCCCTTTCTTGCTCCTAATGGATGAGATACCAGGCTCGAGGTTCAAAAGACCTTTCCTCTTTAAGGTACTGTTTTAATATCAATGGATGTACCAGATTCTGCTCTGTTGCATGGTGGACATGGCATTACAGACAGCGGTGGCTGCCTCTGAGAGCCATACAAGAGACTTTCCAGAATAAGTGAATGAAAGAAAAAGAAAAAAATTAAAGAGGTTAGTGAAAAAGAATTTGAAGATTTCTTTCTTTAAATACTAAAGGAGAAAATGTAGCCTGCAATCCCACTCAGAACTACAAAAATACTTTTGTGTTACAGAAACCCTTTATGGGGACAAAAATATTGGACAGAGAACACTTCACAACTTTGGGTTTCTAACAGACTTTGGTGTAAGACCTTTTCGGAAGCCTTCCAAAAAACCAACATACTCTATCAACTGGATATATCCAATTCATTTGTAGAACTCCAGTAGGTCTGGGGACACTGACACGTTGGGTTGAGCAGGCTGACTTTCCTGGAAGCATCTTTTGAGATGTTTCTGAAGAGTGCTGCCAAACACACTCTAGGTTATGCAGAACTGAATTCTGGGTTGGAAGGAATAGTCTTATTTAAACAAAAAAAAAAAAGTTCGTGATACTGAGACTTGTAGAAGAGGCGCCATGTACCACAGTGGGAAAAGCTATGAACGCCACTTCTGGTTGAGACTACCTTTGAGAGTAAGTGCATTAGTAAATTTTGATCCAAAATAGTCCAATAACACTAGCACAGAAAAAGGCGCTGTAGGTGGAAAGACCTTCCTTGAATTAGAACCCAAAGCAAATCTAAAATAATTCCACCATTTAAGCTCTCTTGTTAAAACACAGTCTCAGAGATGTCACTGTCTTGCAGAGATACCCACCTTTATTTGAAGAAAAAATAAAGATGTTTAACCTACATGTGGAACACACAGGGAACGACAAAAGTGACTTAACATGCAAAGTACATTGTCTATCTTGTCTTGTACTGAAGAAGTGACCAGAATCCCTAATGAAGCTCAGCACACCTCTCTTTCGTATGCTCAAAATGCCCTACTTTCCTCACAGTGCTGCCTGCACTAGAAACGTCATCCATACAACCTCGCTTCTCGCACCGAGCGCACCGCACTCCTTTCCAAAAAAACTTATCTACAGCAACAGACTCAGGTTTATTCACCTGACTGTTTTCATTCGATCCTTCTCTCCTTTATCCTCATGCAAACTTGAGTTGAGAATAATGCGCATTTGTACTCTGTACAAAGGTACATTGCTCACCAGGAGCTGTCGGTACTTTCTATGTGCTGGCACCCAGGGAGTATTTTTTGAATGCCTCAGGCAAACTATCTCTTAGATTTAGGTATTCCTTTTATATTGAGGAGCTTGTGCCTCTCCTTGAACAGTTCAGTAACGGCAGTATAAGGTGTATCTTTTGATTGCTGCCTCATAGCAGTTAATAAAAGTCAAAACTGAGAACCTAGATAAACATAGGAAAAGGGATTAAAATAACAACGAATAAGAAGAGGTGTCCATACGCCTTTTCAATGTGTATGGCAATGAATTCAGAGTACCGTGTCTCTTTCTCCATAAAAAAATAATTCAACACTAGTCTGAGGTCTTGCTGAACAATTAATTTTACAAAGCTGTTTCTCACAAAATACAACTACAAGTGCTAAAACATCTTCCCCAGTGACCCTTCAGCACCTGACTACCAGGTTAACTTTAATCTAAACCAGTTCTTACCTCTCATCTTAGGCTTGCAAAAATCCAGTCATTTTTTTCTGGTAAGATTAAATTAAATATTTAATTTATGACACCCCTTCTGTGCACACTACAGTTACGCAGTGATTCTCATCTATGTTTATATCCACAGTCCTAGTGATCCTGTAGCATTCTGGAACTGAAGTGCCACAGATTTAGTTGGCTCTGTAAAAGAAAGGATCTATAGAAAGTTTGCTCTCAAAACCCAGATGGCCACAGAGCTACAGCACACATCAGAAAAGGCAGAAAATACAAATAGTTCGTACGTTGTGACACCACTAACATTTCACAAAATCAATGCCTTTTAAGGATGGAGTGCCTCATTTTTTCTCACTCAGAGTTAGTCCTAAGAGGTTTGTTATGGAATACTAAATTATACATTGGGTGTCAAAAGACTGTCCAGAAAAAAATTATTTTTAATTAAAAGGTCCTACAGATTGAGTTCTCCTTCTACTATGAAGAATAAATGAGAGGAAATGCTTTGACCCCCCCTCCCTACATTGCCTCTTCTGCAACAAAGAACACAGACTATCTACCTTTTATGTCTGCTAGCACAACTAAGTGAGCGGATCTTCATCTCCAGATGTCCTAGCAGAGAAAAAGCTCAAATACATACTTAATGGGGAGCAAAACCAGGCTGGAGCGCTCTTTGTGGCATGTGCGTGCGTGACAAGGCGCCGCAATGACAGACTGAGAAGCAGCCGCAGCCTCCACTAACCCTCCTTCACCTTGTCGCCGAGACATTAATCAGGCTCTGCTCCTCTGCAAGGACTCCAGGATGTTTTGGTCAATGTCAACACTGGGAAAATGAGAAGTTTGCCCTTTTGTCAAACTTGCCTTGAGAGACTTCTTCACCAATTATATCCAGGGGCTGTTCAGAAGATCGAACTGTACGTGATTTGCACGAAGGTGCTTGACAGCATAAAGAATGACCAATGACTCACAGAGTTCCCTTTCCTGTGTTTTACTGTCTCTTTATGTCTTGTTCAAAAGTACTACGCAAAGCTGTATCGTTCATCATTAATCCACCTCCTAACAGGTTACTGTGGAGCTGAGGAAAGCTACCCAGGGCGCTCTGAAGCTGCGGCTCTTTGTTCTTTCTAAGTCCAGAAGTAATTCTGATCAACAGAAGTATGATGCTGGGACTCTGGTACTGGGCAGGCATTTTAGGTTTTAATAGCATGAGAGGTTTGTTCTTGGCATGCCAAGGCAGAGCCAGCGAAAATTGCAAAGGACACAACTTCACTGTTATCAGTACTGCCAACCTGGATAATTCAGAAACCATGAGGTTGCTCTAACCAGAATGAGATTTATAAACAAATGTAAGCAACAAAACACATGAGGTAGGCAGATAAGCTGTCTTCTCCTTTTCAACGATTTCTGAATACAGCCCCCAGACTTCACAACATGAAGAAGTTCAACAGACATTCCAGTTTTCGTTTCTTCAGGCTCTTCTCCATCACTAACTTCTTTCTGCACCATAGAGGGGTGAACTGAGCCTGGGGTGGATCTGCTTCTCTTGCACTGTGTCCACTGCAAGTTCTTAGTGTTGGGATACTGTGAGCGCTACCATTGTGCTCATGTATGGTTTGAAGGATTAAAAAGCTTCCCCCCATCTCCCATCACACACCTTCCCCACCACCAAGCCTCCCCACCCATCGCCCACCCCTTGGCCTTCTTCTCCCCACGCCTACATACACAGCCAAAGCTGAGGCACTTGCTGTGTGATATTTCTGAAAATGTTAAGCTCTGGCTCCAGGAGCCTGAACAACGGTAGTTTGTGCAGTGTTTGGATTTCAGCCCATACCTTATGCCTACACCTACACAGCCGTATTTAGTCAGGCTCTGCAATGCTCCCCATATCAGTAGTTAAGTGCTGACTGGTTGAGTTTTAGCTGCATATGATTTAAAACTTTGACACACGCTTCATATGAGAATAGCAGAAGCTATGTCAATGGAGTCATGTGGCTATAGCCCAGAAGTTAAGACAGTAAATATAACATGAAGTATTTATTTTGTTGTTAGAAAACCACTGTGAGATGTCTGACAAAGCTGAGGCAAAGATGCAAGCCAAGCGCCAAGCAGGACTGTCCTCAGGCTGTATGTGTGGTGCCTCCTCGAGCTGGCAGAGATTCCCCCTTGTTAGATAAGTCCCTGCTGTGGAGAGGTCAGGGAATGCAGTTGAGCACCACCTCTTGCAAAAGCCAATGGGTTTCATGGTTTCTTCTCCAAACCTTTGGCTTCTGCTTGTGCGGAAGGTCTCCACCACCTCACCCCTTTCTCCTCTTGGCTGCTGCATGAGGCCACCAACTCAGCTCTGCTGCCTGCCCCTGCTAGACTTCCCCTGGGATACACCTCCGACCTGCAGGAGGCTGAAGACAACATGATCTAGGAGAACCTTCGCAGCACAGACTCCCGGAGAAAGCCACACAGCCTATTTATACACCAGCAGCTGCAGCAGAGGCAGAACAGACAAAACACTTGCAGACTCAGGAAAATAGAACAGTCTCATTTCAGGAGATCATTGTAATAGCAAAATGCATAACCCTTTTTGTTCATCTTTCAAGAAAAAGCTTAAACTGATCAATCTGCTCTTCATGATGGCTACATGTTCCTCCTTAATGACTTCTGGATAGTGAGTATCTGCTAGAGGCCAGAGCAACTGTGGAGAAAAAATATTGAGACCTCAATTTAAAAAATGACTGGCAATTTTATCTGCTTCAATACCTGAGCGCTGTATGCTTGCAGTTGATTAGTCACTGCAGATTACTTTTCATCCCACATGGCAATAGTTGGGGTTTCTTGTTGGTTTGTTTGGGGTTTTTTTGGGGTTTTTTTTGTTTTGTTTTTGGTTTTGTTTTGGTTTTTTTTTACTGGGAACAAGGAAAAACAGGCCAGAATGGTGAAATTCAACTCTAACTTTCTGGTGTCCTTACAAATATGAAATTTTCTGTTTACCTGTAAAAAATACAGTTACAGTTAAGGGTATTACAATAAAAGTAAGAATTGGTGGTTAAATTAGTACTTTAAAATTATATTAGGATTCTTTTAACACACAAGAAAAGGAAAAAAAAAAAACAAAAAAAACAACAACCCAACTAAAAAACCCACCAATGTCTGCCACAGTATCCCTCTCACCTTTGAAATCTAATCAGTAAGTAGCATCAGAAGAATATTCTTTCTCTGGACACTGTCTTCTGAAAGACAATTTAAGTAATAACCAGATTTGCTATGTAAATTAAACCTTGGTAAGTCTCACTCAACATATTTTTTTTCTGTGTAACCTCTTCAGAAAGATGCACGCTCCATTTTACATTTTTCATTAATGCACCAAATCACAGGAGGTTGAAAAGGTTGAAGATGTTTAATTGTTACTAGATGATAATCAGTCAGAAACTATATGCTAGCATGTAGCTGAAGCAAAGATGTATTTTCAGATATATCCCTCCTAATTCTTCCTTTCCCTTTGGAATGTATCATTAAGCTGCATTTATGTGTCTCGCATGGCACGTACAGTCAGGAACCAATCTGAAAAGCCATAGCTGAAAGCTCTTTGTCATTTCTCATTTTCTGTGACCAAGTAAGGGAAAAAACCTACATGACCAGCTTTGCTATTCCATCGCTTATAATATGACAGCCCTCAGAGGCCCCAAATGTGGACCAAACCTAATTGTTCCAGACCCAGGGCAAGCAAAAGATGAAAACACACTGGCTACCGAAAAATATATATATATCGTTTCACACCTTTCTTTCCTCTCTCTTTACTGGAAGTGTTGCTAAGCTGCAGCTAGAAAGGAAAAGGAAAGGAGAGAAAAGGGACTTCTCAGGCTACTTGTCCCATGATGGCCAGTAGTGGTGGGAGATGGGGGACAGGAGGAGGTCAAAAGAGACAAAGCTGTGGCAATTCCCACCCTGAAGCCTCCCCTCCTTTTTGGTCTTCTCCCGGTCTGCAGCCATATATCCTACCATGGTGGTGGTGAGGCTCCAAACAGCTATAATAAGGCACCTAGCTCTTTTTCTAGGACCTTCAAAGAGCCATTCACCCCATCCATCTAAAACCAGAATAGGAAGAACTGCCCTCTGGTGGGGTTTCTCTCTGTGGTTTCATTACAGAGGGTTGCTGAAGGGTTTTTTTAGACTTCTGGTTTACATAACCTCTAATGCAACTTGAGTATTGAACAGCATATTAATAATACTTCTTACATAGAACAAGTCTGTATCTTCCTGGAGGTGTTAAATGGATCAGTTAATGCATTTTTGAAAGGTATTTAGATGCTGTGGCATTAAAGGTTCATGTAAAAATCTGAATACAACAACAAAAAAAAGCAATTTAATAGACACTACAGTACAAACACTACAGTACTTCAGGCACCAATTTAAGTGGCAAATGGTATTTTTTATTAACCTTACATCTACCTTTGTTAAAAAAAAACAACAAAAAAAGAGGATATAAATAGGCACAAGAGCACAATAGTCTTGAAAGCTGCAAAATACATAAAAGGTCATAGAACTGGATGGAAAAGGTCATTCAACTTGCTGGATATTTTGGAATTTTCTCTTGTCCAGGTACTGAGCGATACTGCAACATCTGCAAAACTCTCTGTGAATGGGTATGAGCTTGGGTCCTTGGGTGGGCTGGCAGGGGCATGGACATAGACAACCCTGGGAGGCAGCAGGGCCCCCATACCCCACCTCCCTGTGGAGAGCAGGAGCTGCCTCAGAGGTAGCAGTGCAGCTACTTCCCCAGTACCGGGGAATCAGTCCTCCAGGCTGGGCCCTGAGGAGGCAATGAAATTGCCACGCTCCCCCCAAAAAAAATAGGAAACTGCTTTTCCCCAGACTGGTTGTCTCAAACCACACAGCTCCTTCTGGCCTTGCAACCTATGGCAGCAGGTATTGCTTCCTTCTCAGGCAGAGAGCAGGCCAGGCTGTAACAGATGATCACCACCTAAGAGTAAAGCCACAGTGAAATCTTTGAAAGCAATCTCAAAAATCTGTAAATGACTGCGATAACCCAAATAGCATCACGGCAGCCTCTCGGCACGGAGCGATACAAAACCAGGCGCTGATGGAAACTGGAGGAGAAGGACAGGCATGGTAGCCCAAGGCAAACCACCTCGCCCTGCACCAGGGAGCCTGGTGAAGGCGAAATTCTCAGTGACACTGGAGGGCGGGTGAGAATAACCAGGGCTGAAGCTGTGTCCTACCACAGAGCCAGAAGCTGGGAGGTCGCCATGCTGCACCTTGAGCTGCTCAAGAGCTGCTGAAGATGGAGCAGCAGCAATGCCAAGTGTGACTTTGACTCCGTGAGTTGACTTTGGTGATGAAGAGCATTTAAACTGAATGCAGATCACATTTCCACGAAACCCAGTGCTGCAGCATATTACATCCTTCTAAACAATATTATTAAACTGCCATAATAATCAGGCTGCTCTTCAATCCAAGGTCTCAAAGCACATTACAGGCAGTAATGAAATAACTCACACAAGACCACTGCAAGGAAGAAGGGGATCATTACTGCTGCTGCTCGCAGTCATAAAGTTGTGCTTTCAGACACAGAATTTAATTGCGAGGAGCCAAGCACACAAGTGTCACCATATACCTCACTCTACAGAAGTCAGGTACAGGTCTTGTCAAGGATTTATCATTGCCTTCCTGATGCTCGGTATTTTAACTGAAGTTCCAGGTCTTGAGACTCGTGTAATTACAAGAGACTCTCAGCTTTCATTTACAAGAAACAAAATGAAAACAATCCCCAGCAAAAAGCTGTATTTGTGGATCTGAAGTTGGAAAATCTGTTCAGTCTACCCTAAGACAGAAGGCAAACGAAAACAACAAAAATGTATTTTCCTTTTGTGCTTCAGATAGTCCCATTCTCTTAAGGAGCTGCAATATCTTCCTGGGGGCTGAGTCAGGATTTCTGTCTGTGTGTGGCTACCAGCCCTGCACTTCTGGCATGAAGTCAGCTGGCTGGGACAAAATCCTGACCTCTGCGAAGGCGAAGCTGCTCCAAGAGACATTTCCAGATCACACAGGAGGCTTACGGCAGAGCTGAGGAGGGAATCCAGGTCTTAATTACCCCGCAGCTCACATTAACGAGGAATTGTTAATACAGAATGGAGTTAACTGGCAACTCCCTAGACAAAACGTGATGCAACATCTTGCAGTTCTGACTTGCAGCTGGAATTCAGAGGAGCCACGTTCAAACTCACACATCTCCCACTGCTTTCCTGCATTGCCTAAAGCGAGCCCCTCACCCATGACACCCCATTTCCCAAAAGCACAACTCTCTGGTTTATTACATTGGCCTCTGTGCCATTAGCAAGGTTTCGCTGGCAGGTAAGGAAGTGAGCATCCTCCTGTATGCAGGACAGAGCCCACGACTGGATGGGAGAGCACCCAGCTCCTTTGGTGGCCATGGGAGCAACTGCAGTGCTAAGGTGATGGATCAGACTGGACTGTTCCTCTTCTGCACGACACAACATCCCTCATCGACTGACCCGATAAACCCACATCAGCTGGGCTTGCAATGTGTGCAAACCTGACGTCAGTGGTAACACAGGGGAAACAAATGGGAGTTGCTAAGAGCGTCTGCCATACATTTAAGAAACATCAGAACTTGGGTCTTCATCTTTTTTTCCTTTGAATATATATTGTGAAGTATAGAAAGCTAACACCTG
>NW_009259797.1:499569-501588 GCF_000687185.1 Egretta garzetta
AGCTTTTGACAGAAAAGGAAGCATTAAATGGGGTGACTACCCCCCAAGCCCAAAAACTTTCATTTCTAGTCATAAAAACAACAGAGTAATTTGTCCTTGGGAAAGAGGGGAATAGCCATGGTGGATGACAAATGGCTAAGCCATATGCATTCACTTCCTATCTACACCAAAAAGAAATTAAGCAGCTATCAGCTTCCCATGGAAGCCAGAGCCACAAGCACTAATTTTTGTGAATAATATCCTGGCACCTCTTCTCTGCTGCATTGGCAGTTGCTGTTGCTCAAGTTGGGAGGCTCCTTGGAGCTACTTCAGACCCCCGCAACTGCGCCTGACCCTGGTCTTTCCTGCATGCTGGGGACTTGGGGAGGAAAGACTTAGGAGGTAACTGTTGGACTGTGACCACGAACAGCTTTACGGAGCCAGAACAACCTGTATTTTCCTTCATATAAGTCAATGACAATCTGGCACTAATTAAATCAGTGCTTCCTTTCCCTGCTTTGCATTAAAGAACTATACTGTTTAATTAATTAATAATTAGATTAATGCATGTAAGTACCTGCACAGGGAGAAATTACTAGGGAGTAAAGGGCTCTTTATTTCAGCAGAGAAAGGTAGAACCAAAGCCAATGGCTGGAATGAAGGGGCAGACAAATTCAAATGAAAAATAAACCAGATACTTCAAAGAATGAAGGAGAAAAGCATCAGGCAAAAAAGGGTTGTACAGCCTTTAAATCAGTGTCTTCCTGGAATACAAGCTTTAGTCAAACACCAGCTAGACAGTGTAGCAGCAATTAGGAGCCAGACTCTTCTCAGTGGTGCCCAGCGACAGGACAAGGAGCAATGGGCACAAACTGAAACATAAGAGGTTTCAGTTGAATACGAGGAAGAACTTCTTTACTTTGAAGGTGACAGAGCACTGGGACAGGCTGCCCAGTGGGGTTGTGGAGATATTCAAAGCCTGCCTGGACGAAGTCCTGTGCAACCTGCCCTAGGAGAACCTGCTTTAGCAGGGGAGTTGGACTGGATAATCTCCCGAGGTCCCTTCCAACCTTTTACATTCTGTGATTCTGTGATTCTGTGACTTTTTCTACAACTTGAACTATTTAGGGGGTAAAAGTAGATGATCTAATAACCCTCTGACCTTAATACTGTCAATCTCTTCGTTCACTATCCTATCACACTGCAAAACCTCTGCAAAAGCCTCAGCTTCCATCTCTAAAACAGAAAATATCACAAGCAGGAAAAATAGAGCATCTCTCACGTGCTATGCTAAGAGGTCTAGGAAAAAAAATCACTTCTATTGGCAAACAAATAAATAGAACAGTATTGCAACAGTGAATAGCACAACAGTATAAAAAATTGTAATACAAGAATAGTACAAAAATAATGGTGTTACAACTACAGGGGAAAAAAAAAAAAGATCTTCAATTAATAGCTTTTTTCCTCAGGTTAAAATAATGCCTCAAATTCAGTAAACTTTTGAGGGGCAGAGAATTAACAATATGGCATTTTCTTTCTATGTTACTGCATTGGATTTGCATGGCAATGCTTTGCTAACAGCAGAGCTACAGGGGTGGCTTCTGTGAGAAGCTGCCAGAAGCTTCCCCCATGTCCAACAGAGCCAATGCCAACCGGCTCCAAGAGGGACCCACTGCTGGGAAAGGCCGAACCCATCAGCCGATGGTGGTAGCGCCTCTGGTATAACATAGTTAAGAAGGGGGGAAAAAATCCTGTGCAACAGCAGCCCGAGAGAGGAGTGAGAGGCTGTGAGAGGAGCAGCCCTGCAGCCCCCCAGGCCAGGGCAGCAGGAGGGCAGGAGGGGCTCCAGGCACAGGAGCAGAGATTCCCCTGCAGCCCCTGGGGCAGCCCATGGTGGGGCAGGCTGTGCCCCTGCAGCCCAGGGAGGCCCACGGGGGAGCAGATCCCCACCTGCACGGGGATACGCCGGAAGGAGGCTGTGACCCCGTGAGAAGCCCACGCTGGAGCAGGCTCCTGGCAGGACCCGTGGCCCCCGGGGGG
>NW_009259797.1:501681-508513 GCF_000687185.1 Egretta garzetta
CCCCAGGCTGGAGCAGGGGAGGAGTGTGAGGAGTCCTGCCCTGAGGAGGAAGGAGCGGCAGAGACAGCATGGGATGAACTGACCCCAACTCCCATTCCCCACCCTCCTGTGCCGCTTGGGGGGAAGAGGAAGAGAAATCAGGAGTGAGGTTGAGCCCGGGAAGAAGGGAGGTGTGGAGGGAAGGCGTTATTAAGATTTGGTTTTATTTTCTCTTTGTCCTACTCTGATTTGACTGGTAATAACTTAAATGGATTTCCCCAATTTGAGTCTGTTTTGCCCATGCTGGTAATTGCTGAGTGATCTCTCCCTGTCCTTATCTCAACCCATGAGCCTTTTGTTATATTTTCTCTCCCCTGTCCAGCTGAGGAGGGGAGTGATGGAGTGGCTTTGGTGGGCTCCTGGCGTCCAGTCAGGGTCAAACCCCCACAGTTACATTATAATCCCCTTAAAGGGAGGAAATATATATGGGAGAAAGGGGTGTTTCATACTCATGACATGATTGATGGTCAATATGCTGGAAGGCCATGGAAATTAGCTCCAACTGTTATCTTAGATGAGAATTTGTCTCTAATAGTTTCATATGAACCCAGCTAAATATATTTTCTCATTTCACACTCAGGCAATCACTAAGGGTTCAATCCTACACCCATCTGCAGCAATGGCAGAAATCCCATTGATTTCACTGAGAGCAGGATAAAACTCATTCCTTGAAGGTGTTGCAGCACAATTATAGTCATTTTTTCAAAAGTATCCATGAGACAAAAGAGTGGGGTTTGTTGCTTGTTTTTAAAGATTAAATTAGCAGAGAAAATGAAGTTGGGGTTCTTCTACACCAGCTCCAATGTAGACCTAAACAGCCTGGTGTAAGTGCCAAGTGCGCAGCACCAAAACATTCAACCCAGGAGCTACGTTATGAGACCACACGGAAACCTGGGAAGTATATATTTTCAAAGGCATCTAAAATGGATTCTCAAAAGCCACTTCTAAAAATCATTCACAGGCTTTTTTTTATGATTTTACCTGGGGTCGCTGTGCCATCTATCCCGCAAATCAGTTTTGACCGAAGAGAATGAGAGATTGCAACACAATGCAAGGTGGGGAAAGGATAAACTCTGAAGTAATAAGATCAGGCTGTTATTCATTTATGGTTCTTTCAAGTCCTGACAGTTCCACGATTTCTGGGAAAGATTTATCTTGTCCTAACAAAATCATTTCTCAAGTGTCATGACTCAAGTGGACCTCCAGAAGATGTAGGGCTGAGGAGCGGGGGCCGGGTGGGAGCTGGTACAGCGCAGTGCGCCCGGATTCACATCACCAACAGCATGGATGCAGTGATGGAGAGGAGATGTCTCTGTTTGGAGGGTGGGAAAAGTGATCTTGCTGTGATTCTGAAACCACACCAGCAAGGAAAATACCACCAGATTGGAACAATTTGTAGTCTTGTCTTTTTTTTTTTTTTTCTAAAAAATAAAGTATACACAACTTGCAATTGCAATCAGTGAATATTTTTCGCAAAGACTCAGGAAGAGCACACTGTGGACTTTATAAACCATTTCTGAGGCACTCACAGTTGCATTTATACCTTTTTTTCTTTTTAAAAGCAACTGAATATTCAAATACACTTTTGTATTTTAAGCGTAATTTCTAATGACATGCACAATTGCTAATCCATCTGTTTACTACATACTGTAAATGTCTGTAGTTATATATGCTTGAATAATTATTGAAAATTAAATATTGTAAACAGTCAAATTAATTTCTCTCAGCATACCAAATTGCAGGAAGGCTGCAAGATGATAAAATATTACATGCCCCCAGAAATGGAACAAGGCACTCCTACCCCGCACCTTGCTGAATGTGCTTATTGCTGTTCTGTAACAGATAGGAAACTTTTTAATCCAAAAATTTGTAACAAGAAGAGTCTGAAAAGCTCTGTCAGTGAGAGTGATTTAAAATGAACGTGGTCTGCAAATGTTTCAGGTGTGCTGCAACAAGAAAATAATGTTTCATACGTGAGGCAAGTTGGTGTTAATGTTTTCTTATTCCCATCTTGTTAGAAGCACCATAGGAATATATATACAACAAACTTTTTCTTTTGTTGATTTATTTGTAACACTGCGAGGCATTCAAGAAGCCCCAAGCAGGAATACAGGAATACATGGGAACACCACTATTTGAATATACATTATCCATTCCCAGAAGAGACACAGCCTTTCCTCCTAGCTTTCTGTGCAGAACGGAGCTCTGCCATAGAGTCCCTCTACTGCTATGGTCATTTTTGGCTTAAACATGGTTCATTATGCATTAATAGGTTTTTAGTCCAGATCAGATCACCTTTTTTGAGCTCCTGGATAGCAATGTCCAGGGAATTTCACTGCTCAGCTCCTGTCTCTGGACCATAACTTTGGAATAGAGCCTTTACAGCTAAAATTATCCTGAGCCAGAAAAATACTATTTCTAGTCTGAATTTCTCTAACTTCACCTTCCACTGACTTTTATGCCTTTTATCTGTTAGATGAAAGGCAACTTTTGTCAGAAATCCCATCCCCATGTAGGCATACACAAACTATGAAGGCATCACCTCTTAAATTTTTCATGACAAATTTCACAGACTGAATTTCTTCAACTCCTCATGGTAAGGTAGTGCAAATTTTAGGTTTTCAGAAAGGTGATTGAGAATCCCAGTGATGTGATCCTCTTAAGTGGATGGCTTGACACAGGATCCAGACACGCTTGGAAAGGAGATGAGAATCTGGCTCTAAACATCTGACTTCATCACTTAACAGTGAGTCCCACTGCCTATACAGGGAGGCAGCTGAAGAAAATTTAGGATCTAACTCTGGCACACACCCCCCCTTATCAACAAGAAATCGGGTACCCAGATGCCTTCCTGGATCCTACCCTGGCTGTAGACATCAGGTCTCTCTCTTAAATCCCCTCTACAAAACCCCTTGAGCTATGGTGTAGGAGGAAGGGATGGGGATGCTCCATTAGATATTTTATTTTTTAACTATGGTGAGGAGTGTAGCCAGCTTTCCCAGAATATAAAGGAATTTCACCTTTCTGGAGCACAGCTGGACACTGTGTTTGAAAAGTTCAGCCTTCCTAGGTGCCTCTGCCCTCACATCCCAGTGAAAGAGCAGCTAAGCCCTTTTACTGTAAGCCTGTCACTGTTCTTTGTTTCTCATGAAAATGGAAAAGAAGAGAAGAGAGGGGAAACCCCCCAAACTTTATACATGCCACTAAAGGAAAAATTAAAAAAATCCACTTTGAATGTTCTTGCTGAAAAATACTTTAATTTGAAAAAATGCAAAATAAAAAAAAAAACCCAAACAAACCCTTTGCAACTTGTGAAAAATTGTGGATAAAAATATATACAAATTAAATATTATATAGACACACACATATCTCAGGTAGAGGTAGGGAAATCTCTCTATAGGTATACCTGAAGGATATATATCCTTTATACAATTTTGGGCAAATCCCTTGCACCCCCTCCCTTCCAGCTATCCAAGAAACCAGGAGCTGCAGCCCGAGGACGAAGCCTATGGCGCACAGGGGCACGCCAGCACCTTGCCAGGCAGGGATGAAACTGCCCGCTCCTTGACTTTAAAAGCCTGATCTCTGCTCCTTCTCACACTAAGAATGCCCAGGAACAAACTTAGTGCTGATCAATACCGCCTTGTTTTTTCTGCCGCATCCCCATCTGCTTTTTCCCATCTGTTGTCTCCAGCTCCCCTTAAAGTGCGAGCTTTTCGGTGCAGCAATCATCTTTTACTCCACTTACCCTGCCAAGCACAGCAGGGGGCCGCCTCATGACTGCGGCTACAAAGGTGCCACAATATTGCAAATAAATAGTAAAAAACTAAGCCATCATTTCAGCTTACCAAAAGGCAGCACAGGTTTTGCTTTTCTTCACCGAGTTCTTAGCTCTGAATTATTTTTAATTACTAAATGGAAAAAAAACCCAAACAAAAACCCCAACAATCCCTCTTCCTTTTCTTGCAGGACTCAATGTGAAGAAATTAATGTATCCTGAAGATATGTTTCTGGGTTGTTTTTGGATTTTTTTACCCAAAGGCACTGTCAGAGGTGAGGGTGAGCATTCACGATGACAAAAGCCAAGTCCACGCACAATTCACAGGTGTGAACGTGGAGTATTTTCTGTGTGATGCATTGGTCTTTATACACTCAGCTCAACAAAATATACATTATTTTCTTCATGTTTTCATCTCTTTTCCTTGTTTGTTTATAGGCAAAAATGACATCTCTCTCTGCAGAAATTTTCCCTTCTCTGACATTTTAGTTTTCCCATTAAATTTTTTATTACATTCTCAGTGCTGCATGTCTGCTGTTAAACAGGGCAGCCAGGTAAAGAGGATAGGCTGGTGCCTTGCAGGGTGTTTGTAAAACCCCAGCTTTCTGCACGACGACTCCAAGCAGAAAGTCGAAACAGAAGCTCTGGAGCTGGAGAGGAAGCTTCTTCCTGCAGGCTGAATGAATAAAAAGCCCTTGAGATCCTCCCCCCTCCACACCAGGTAGCAGGAGGAGGGGAGGAACCAACAGACTGGAGCTGAGCTCACGAGCTGAGGGTGTGTGTGTCCTGGTTTCAGCTGGGATAGAGTTAATTTCTTTTTTAAACCACAACAGGGTGAAGCCCCTCCATCCAGCTGACCAAGAAAGGACCCTATCTAAATTCCCCCAGTTTGCTGCTCCG
Organism: Egretta garzetta; assembly: GCF_000687185.1. Taxonomy (NCBI): domain Eukaryota; kingdom Metazoa; phylum Chordata; class Aves; order Pelecaniformes; family Ardeidae; genus Egretta; species Egretta garzetta. Next base: position 506,399 of record NW_009259797.1, read on the forward strand.
ACGCCGGGCTGTGCATCGCTCAGCAAACAAACCCAACTCGAGCCGAGGGGTGTCCACACATACAAATTCAGGTCATGCACATCTTACTGAGTCCAAGCTGCAGTTTGCCCTAGTAGACTGCTCTAGTGTTGATTTTGGTCATGTGGTTGCTTTATTTTTTCTCCTTTAATACATAACATTCCCTTAATCAGTTTGGATTACATTAAGTGTTATAAGAAAGAAATAAAAAAACTGAGAGAAGTCCCCTAAGAAATTATAGACTTACTTGGAAAATACAGCATCACACATTTCTAAGCTGTTAATACCATCTAACATTTTTCTATCCCTGCACCTACTTTGGGTAATCTTGTGTATGTTTATTCTCTGTTTAATCAATCTAATTCACACCTACTCAATAAATTAAATTTACCAACAATTATTCTTTGTGTTCAAATTTGTATTCATTTGAATTATCTATTCATTTGTAGTATGTTCCCAGGTGCTATCTAAAGAACTGCCTCAAACACACAGAATAATAAGGAAAAAGAGAAAATTCTCCATCCCTGGTTGCCTCTCCTAAAGGATGTCTCTGAATAATATAAGAGATGGGCATACATTTCTTCAAAGATTTAAAAAACCCACCTTGTTCTCACATTAACAAAAATAACTTGAACATCTTTCAGCAATGACAGCATCTTTCTGTTATAATATCTTCTTAAGGATAAGATGGTCAAATTTGTAGGCAGCACTAGCCGTATCATTCAGCTGAAGCTGTAGTACCATAAGCACCTGTGCTTCTTTAAACAACTTTTTTTTTTTAATACTGCACATTTTATTACATAGTGTCTGCGATTCAAATGAAGGTCAGAAAATACAAGCATATGGTGAATGGAAGAAAAATTAATTATAGCCAAAATATTCCCTTGCAGAGCAGACTTACATTTACCTTTTGGGTATTTTGGCTACATTAAAAAAAATTTGTGAATGCACTGCCATTCATATGCTGTTGTTAAGTTAAAGTTCACGAAATAATACTGTTTTGAAACCAAATACCTTCAAGATCTGAAAAGCTACTTGCTAATTACCATACAAATAGATGACTGCAGCACAGATTCCTCACACATAACTCATCTGAAAAAAACATGAAATTTCTCTTAGAAGACAACAAACCCACAGCAGATCATGACATTTACAGGATGCAACGAGCAAACATGTTCTCGCACAATAAGTACAAGTAAATGTAATATTGAGAAAGAAAGAGTACGATTATTCAGAGGAAGCCTGGGACTTCAAGGATCTGCGTTTGCCTCCTTGCTCCATGACAGCATCAGACAAGTTGCCCAGGGCTGCGCCTGCATTAGCCTGATGGAGAAGGGGCTTATCACAGAATCATAGAATTGTCTAGGTTGGAAAAGACCTTTAAGATCATCAAGTCCAACCGTTAACCTAACACTGTCATTCCACCACTAAACCATGTCCCTAAGCACCACGTCTGCCCGGCTTTTAAATACCTGCACGGATGGGGATGCGACCACTTCCCTGGGCAGCCCATTCCAATGCTTGACAACCCTTTCTGTGAAGGAGTATTTCCTAATGTCTAATCTAAATCTCCCCAGTACAACTTGAAGCCATTTCCCCTCATCCTATCGCCTGTTACCAGGGAGAAGAGACCGACCCCCACCTCACTACCCCCTCCTTTCAGGCAGTTAGAATCACGTTGGTTGGAAAAGACCTTTAAGATCATCAAGCTGGAGAGGGCGATAAGGTCTCCCCTCAGCCTCCTCTTCTCCAGGCTGAACACCCCCAGTTCCCTCAGCCACTCCCCACCAGACTTGTGCTCCAGACCCCCCACCAGCTTTGTTGCTCTCCTCTTGGACATGTTCCAGCAATGCAACATCTTTCCTGTAGTGAGAGGCCCAAAACTGAACACAGTATTGTACAGGTGGCCTCGTCCCATCAATCCAATCTGTCTAGGTCCCTCTGCAGAGCCCTCCTCCCATTGAGCAGATCAACACTCCCACCCAGTTTGGTGTCACCTGCAAACTTACGGAGGGTGCACTCGATTCTCTTGTCCAGATCATTGATAAAGATATTAAACAGATACTATTATTAAGATATTTTTATCTTAATATTTAA
>NW_009259797.1:508541-530039 GCF_000687185.1 Egretta garzetta
TCAGCAGGGCAGGCTGGGCTGGACCTGTGCCAGTAAGGCTTTGCATTACATGTGGTCAGTGGCTTTGAAGGCAATTTAAGACCAAATCTTTATTACCAGCATAAGATGAGTTATGCTGCTCCCTTAGCCTCAGTTCCCTGCTTGTTTAAAAAGGAACGATGATGCTGCTCTACCTTACCACAGTGTGAAGGACTTGGCTACCACAGAAAGAGAAACCATCTAAGTACAACAGGTGAGGAACTACAGGCATAGCAGAAGCCACATGATGATCAGTGCAAAAACAAGATTACAAGAGCAGGGTCCCTTGAGGGGAGATGTTTTTTAAGATCTAACTTCAGAGCTCTTAGAGCTCTGCAGAACGTTATGTATAACGTGAAAGCTGTGATTAGGGGGGCCTTCCGATATTTAACCCCCAGATACTGCTTTATTTTTATACATATACATCTCCTGTTAAATTAAGCTCTGTGTGTCTAGACATATGGTGATGCGATCTGTACTATTATACAGATAAGGTCACATATTTAACTGGCAAGAACTGGGAACAGCACTATTAACTTCAAAGAAGTTGTGTCAATCTTCTCAGGGAGAGAAAAGCACTCTCATTAACATAAAGGGAAGGGGGAAAGAGAGAGGAGAGTAATTTCACAGAAAATAATTATCTTTGGTTACAACAGCGTAACTCTGATGGAGACAGAGAGTCAGAGAGAGAAGAGGAAGAATACTACAAATCTGCTGTTAACTTTAATTTTTGAACAGACAGGTTCAGCGGCACCGAGAGGTGATGAGGCTTTGGAGGTTTAGCAGATGTTGACACAACCTCCTATGTGAAGCAAGACAGAGAAGAATTAATAGTTGGTGATTACTGACATCCTGATGGCTTATGCAAACACACCTGTCTTTATGGTTGCCTTCTCTTCTTATTCCCATTTCCCAGCTATTTTTATTTTTTAATATTCACATGCAGCATAGGTCAATCTCATTCTCTCAGACAGGAAATATCTCTATCTTTCTTTGTTTGTACCAAGAATCAGATGTTAACTGAGAGTAAACTATAGCTACAGTCCTTGCTTCTAACTTCCCATCCACGAAGAGAGATTAGAAAGTGCTCACACAATAAGGTGAAGATACGCCATTCAAGTCCCTAAAAGTGCCTGCCCTAAGATTACAATATGAGTGAATTCACTGGAACTGTGAAAAAAGGAAAAATGCTCATTCGATATCGGGGTTTGCAGGGTCCAACATCACAGACAGGTGTAGCACCTCTACTGTTGAGCAAAAGCTAAATGCAAGTTACATTGATCGATTAAAAACCAGTAAGAAATAGTAAGAAAAAAACCAACATCAACTCTCCCCACCCCAAGCCTTCACCTCCTCTGGGCTAACAACACAGATTTATTTTCCTCCCTGGCAGCTCCCTCTCCAGACCCCCACCCCTGCATGAACACCACACTCACAGGCTCCACATCTCAGCATCCCTAGCTCACCAACTTAATTCCTCCTGCCAGAGTTCAGGCTTGGACCATAAGCAATTACTGTAATGCAGGGGCACTCACTGCGATTATCATAATAATGTAGGGCAGGGTATGACAGGTATCCACAGCACGGGCATTGCGCATGCATTTAACAGGGCTGCGACTCAGTACTTGCGGTACACAGTTTCACCCAGTAATCTCAGTTATGCTTCTGTCGTTGATAATAATCCTATCCAGACTACTTGACTACCTGGGAGGGAATGCAACAGCCCTAGTTACAAATTAGCGAAGGAATAGTACACCATATTAAAAAGGCAGATGGTTTTTTGACCAGTTTTGACTTGTCATGGCTTCTGGAAATTTATGAACAAACTGGACTGACAGATGAGGTAGAAAAATTAGTTTCACAGCTAAGCTGATAGCCAAAGTTAGTTCTGAACAGGACAGAAGATATGCTCTGCTGATGTTTTTGAAAATAATAAATGATTCCTGTAATGTACAGCAATGTAGATTTATGGGATTACTGGCAAAATTCTTGCTGTTTCAGAACTGGTGGGGGGGGGCAGGACAGAAGGAAGCTTTTTGGCTATCAGGCAGTAACCTTCTCCATCAGCAAACACTGACTCACTGGCCCTCGCCACGCCATTGCCTTTCAGACACAACTGAAGCAAATGGGGAGTTCAGGTTAAAAACTGATGTTGCATTGAATAAGTAAGGACACAATGGCCCAGTCCAGGCAATGGGAATACTCCCGAAGCTTCTTACTATGAAAGAAGACTAAAAAGGTCATCATGGGGATCTAAAGAAAGGTTAAAATTTCTATAAGCCATGTTTAAATCTGCTGATTATAAAGAAATGGCATTTATGAGCAGCATTGTATCTTTTAATGCCACTTTAAAAGAGGCACTCGATACCAGAGACATCCAGCAATCTCAACTGTATTCAGTGCTTCACGAATAAAACCCATTGCTAGCAGAAATCAGGTCTGTTCAAGAGAGATGATAAAGCTGGATTTATTATTTTATTAATAGCAGCATTACTGTAGCCTCAGCTAAGGTGACACAGCTCACACCTTTATCCCCTCCACAGATAAGGCATGCAGAATAAGGAGGGAATCGCCAGGAGATGGGAGGGAAGAGATGGGCTGGCTGAGCCCAAATTTTCTCACTTTGGGTGGAATCAGTGGTCTGGCCACTAGACTATACTTATTTAATCTAAAAAGATTTTGTATTCCTCTTCATCCTACCATTTCAGAAGTGATACTCCTCTTTGTTTTTATATGCCTACAAATACATGGCTGTGCATGGATATCTATTAATGCTGAGATGCCTGAAAATCAATAGCTTGCATTTCCAGAGCCTATTTGATCTGCAAACTGTCTACTGTGAATTAATTTCCAGGGCAATCACATGGGGTAAGAAAATATTCCCACTTGCATAAAAAAAAAAAAAAGAACAACAGTTACTCAAAGTCGAAAGAAGAGTTTGTGTCACTGCTGGGCTGCAGCTTAGGAGTTAATTGAAAATTTACTCCGGGGAATAAACATACACTGGCAAGCAGATGGACTTGATGATTTACATCCTTTCCTCCCTGTTTTTTGGTTTTTTCCCTCTTTTTTCTTAATTATTACTATTATTATTGTTATTATGACAAGTTCCTCAAGGCAAGGACTTTATGTAACATGCTGTACAGTGCCTAGCAGGCTTCTAGGTCCCCCTGCTATTAAACACATAACTCCAGCATCCATGGTCCTCTGATTTGCTAGCTGCTAAGCCTGGGCTCAAACCATTGGGAACACGGTGTCTAGTAAAGAATGAGCCATCCCAAAGCAGAAATTAAAGCTTTTAAAATGCTCAGAAGCTTGATTTTTAACAGTGAGCATGTTATAAAGAAGTCATTAAGAGACACGCTTTTAAATAATACTGAGAAGTGAAAGAAAAGAGAGTAGATCGTTTAGCATGTGTTGATACAACATAAATTATAGAAAGTGGAAGCCAGTTAATGTGCTTAAGGGAATTACATTGTAAAAATCTGTATTAGTTATGGGTAGTTACATACCACTGACAGATACATTGGGCTGGACTCCACAACTGTTGGTGAACTCAGCATTTGTACAAACAGCTTTAAAGGCCATAGAAGGAAGGGAGACTGATTCCTCCAATTCACCTTCTATTGGAGAGCCCTACAATCAATGTTTTTTTCCTCTGCAAAGTCTTCCACGGTCTTGGACAGGTCAGCTGAGCTGCAGGGACACTTACAGTGAATGAATGGCAGTGAGCACAGAATCATGGAATTGTTTAAGTTGGAAAAGACCTTTGAGATCATCAAGTCCAACCATTAACCATTAACCTAACAATGCCATTCCAAGCATGACATGGTCTGCATAGCCATTGCACACAGAGCTGCCAAACAGGGCTCCATGGCCAATGTGTGTGTGGGAGATGCCACCAGGCGCCCTTCAGAAGGAGCCTTCAGTGGGAGGGAGGTGATCTGCAACACCCTCAAAATTCAACATACCAATTGATCATTACAGCACCTAAAACGCACCCTGGAGGAAGACTTCAGGTTAGACTACAAAATCAAAAAAGCTAAAGGCCTTCATTCACAAAACGTCGAAGATCTTATTTCAGAGGAAGTTTATTAAGAGCAGCATGCACAGGATCAACTGCAGTGTCAGGCAGGTCCCCCAGTAAAGCAGCCAGCCCTCCATGATAGGGTGGGAGCAGGGAGAATCCGTGGTCAAGAGTGAACATATAAAGTTGTCCATTCTTGAAGAACAGACTTAAAATAATAATAATAATAATTAAAAAAAAGCATGAAATGCCTCTTACAGGAACAGAGTGACACATGGACCAAGGTAGTACTAAATTTAGCTTGATAGCCAATCCAAAGTCCCTTAGAAATGTCATCAAAGAGTAATTTTGTTTAATCTTTTCAAATGGTCCAGCATTTACCTTTACTTATTACATGATAGAAGGTTTTAAATGCCTGTTGCTTTACAGAACCGATGTCTTTCTCCTCGCCCAACGCAACTTGGGTTTAAACCTGAAAGATGTGCAAGGCTGTAGTAGGGACTAAGTTGCCTCCACTTCCATTCATTGTCTGTATGGCTTTTTGCATCACCTACAGTACAGCAGGAACGCTAACAACAGGATTATTAAGATCACTGAAGTTTGCCTCCCAGAGCAAGCTGTGTCCCCTTGAGATGGTATCTACTGCAAAATCCCAGCAGAACTGAAAAATTCTGGAGTATTTAACAATCTTTGTTCCTCTGCTGGAAAAAAACACATGACAACCATGGGCCTTGAAGAGCATGAATTTATCTCAGAGTCCCAAGAGTGCTCTTCTGAACAGCATCCATAAAAATCAGGAGGTATGGCAGGAGGGTGAAGCACTGTTTTAGTATGGCAGGGCGAACGTGGCATTCAGCCCCAGCACGATCTTAGGCTGGCTGGCTTTGGGAGCGCAGAAGAAAGCAAAGCCCAGCCTACTGAGAAGAGAAGCATTCATATCAATTCAATTCTGACGCTCACTAACCCCATATTAGCTTATATAAATATTAATACTACTTCAGCATGAAAATATCCATTCTCTTTCAAAGTCTAGGTGCAGATGTGACAGTTCAGAGACAACTTCTAAAGGCAGAGAGTTGCTGCTCTGGAAAGCTGTACTGACCTACATATGCTATTTCTAAACCCACTAGCACATCCTGCCTTAAATACTGCAGCAAGTACTATTTTGGGAGTGCCAGGGGTCTGCCTCTGTTTAAATGGTGCCAGCAAGAGACTAAGCAAGGTATAACCGGCTTTTTCAGACACACCAGCATAATTTCAGAGCAAATTCATTAACATCAATGTGCACAAGAGTGAAATTTGGTCTGTCGGCATGTTAGTTAAAATTAGTTAATATTTAGTTAAAATATATCTTAGACTAATCTCCGTAAGACTGAAGAGAAGCTTATTGGGTTTGTCCAATATATGTGGAAAACTAAACAAAATAATGTAATGGTTTGAATTAAAATTCATTGTTTTCTTCAGAGCACAGAAAAGTAATAAATCAGTGCAGTAAATTACCCCTGTGCTGTGCTGTGAAATTAACACCCATATACATGAAATAAAAATAAGAATTTACGGCCCTAATCAATCTTTTTTTTTTTTTATTCCATCATCTGTTTTATTTACCTTCTTCCACATGCCTCTCACCCCAAAATAACTCACTCGTCTCGGGGCGGCTGTGGCACTCCCATGGGCTCAGCTGGGAGCCAGCCAGCCCAGCTGTTCCGACAGGAGCTCTGCCTTCTTCCTCCTCTTTCTCCTCCTCTTCCTCCTCCTTCCCTCCTCCTCCTCAGCCCCATCTCACACCACCCACCGAGGAGCAAAGCCCTGGGACCCTGTGCCCTGCCAAAGCAAGCCTGAGCCCTCCCCAGCACAGAAATCAGGCTAAGAGGGAAGCCCCTGGCTCCCTCAGCAGCCACGCCAAGGTTTAGGCTGACCCACGGCTGCTGGAGGTGCTGAGCACCGGGAACGCCTCCATCACCACTGCATGTACAATGCAGCTGGGAAGCAAATGCACAAGGGGATGCCTTTCCCTGTGGTCACATAACCCAGAGAGACACTTCAGCTATTTGAAGAACGTTTCTCACCCACCCCCCTCACAAAACTGTGCCTTGCAATATCTCTTGCCCACTGAAAAGAAAACCCCCAATTTGCTCTCTTGGACCTGCTATAACTTAGGCAGCAGTCTCCATCAGTTTGCAGAACAAGTCTGCCTTGTTCACCAGTGCGAACGATTTATGGTTTCACACATAGTCATGTGCTACGTTATTCACTATTCTCGAATATCAGATCACGAGATAAAAGTGCGGGCTGAGACGCAAACTGGTGCTTGGCTGTACTTCAGAAAAAATAATCAAGGTAAGAAAAGAAAGACCTTCATGGGCGGTTGCCCGTGCTGCCTTTCCATACCTGACCAGGCTGCTCACGTTCCTGTCCTCCTCCCCTGGAGCAGCCATACAAATCCCAAGCCCGCAGGGGAGAGACCCTGCCACCCATGTGTACTCGTGCTGCCACAGCAGAGCCAGCCCCTGGCGAGAGCACGGGCCGCCCAGAGTGACTTCAGTGCCAAAGTCTTGCTCTCAGAAGCTTTTTAGCAGCTCTTGGCTCCTGCAGGAGCAACTCTTCTTCTCTCCAAAACTCATAGAGCAAATTGCAGGTGATAATCCTGAAAGGGCTGAAGATTGCCTTCAGACAGATCCAAATGCATGCGATGTATTTGCAGTTTGACAGTACCTAAAATAGCCTCTCAGAGCTCTGCCAGTCTATAAAAATGCAGGAAGTGACAGGTTGTCTACTAAAAGGTTTCTTCTACCTACAGACACGGCATACAAGGAGTATCGTTGCTTCCACTATCCAGTTAATCAATTAAGATTGTAAGATTTGGCTGTAATTATGATCCTGTATCAGAACCAGGAATAAAACCTGGACTCCCTATGTCCCTGCTTGATGCCTTGGTGAGATGGCAAGACACGTAGTGGTACACGTGCCTCCAGGAATCTGCACAACCTACATGAGCTATAAAGCCGGTGAAAGCGAGCTCCAGGGGAAGGCAAAAACATTGCTGAGCTCCAAGAACCACTGAGAAGGAGCACGAGACTGTGCAAAGGCGGGGAGGGACATGCCGCGAGCAGGGTGCGGCAGCACCCAGGGTACTCCTCTTCATGCCGGCAAGGACCATCGAAGAAGAAGATGGGATTACCCACCTCGCCCAGGCTGTGCTGTGCCCATCAGCGCTGCAGATAACCACATCACCTGCAGTCAGGGCAGGAATGTCTGAAGCACCACCCGCCCACCCTCCCCCCAGACACACACCACAAGTTGTGACGTGCCCTGCGCACTCCGCACTTGGTAACAAACCCAGCTTAGTCGGTACCACGCACCAAGTCCTAAAAATAAGAAAGAGGGCACAGGAGTCCGAGGCTAGTAGTGCCTTATTCTCCAGCAACAGTGGGAGATTTCTTGCTGCAATACAGCCAAATAATCTATGGAAGTAGTCTGTGAACCATGATCCGTGCTTCTTCGCAGTGGAGGAAACCAAACTCCTCTCTCCCACCTGTCTTCCCAAGCCTTTGAATAATCTGTGCCTTAGGGGATGCTCATTTCTGACAGCGAATCCAGCGAGAGGTTTAACCCTGAGCACATTAGCAAAGCCCAATCAGTTGAGTGTTGGAGTAACTTCTTATTACTCCAAGAGCATCCATACACTCTGGCCAACTTCCTGTCTCTAGTTGAGGCCAACTTCTGCTGCTTCCCACGAAAGGATGTAAAAAATGTAGGATGCTGCCTTCGTCTTGCCTCTCAGCACCTGATTTACTCACAGGAGAGATGTCAGTTTGCTGGCACTGTTTAAACTTCCAAAGTGACACAGAAAAATAAAAGATCCCCTTTCTCACAAATGACTGCTCTCCCCCGACGGCAGAAACGCGCTCGCTCAACCCACGTATGCAGCGATCACCACGTATTTGGGTTCGCATTAAACCTTTTCATCTTGATTTTACAGCGTGCTGTCGCATTTAGGGCTGCTGTGCAAAGCGCTGCGTGCATTACTGCTGTGCTGAATGGCAGCGAGCTTGCAGGGCTGGCATGCTACCAACCTCTTCTGCGTCTGCAGAAGTCGCCTGTATAAAACAACTGGAGTGTAAATTGCTGCCTTTGAGAAACTAGTGCACTGCAGGGAGATGGCTGAAAGTAGCTTGGCCAGAGACCCCCAGGGGCACTCTCTAGGAAAACCCATTACGCTTTTATTCCTTGGACATCAGCATCCCATTGGGAGAATGCCTCCTGATCTTCAGACCAGGCGGGCAGAGCTCGCCACACATCGATACTTCCCAAGCGAGGACAAAATCCTTGTGTTCAAAATGGCAAACCTCCCTTTTGGGACAGGGCAGTTCTCTTTCAGCCCCATCATTTTCAAAGGCAAAAACAAACTAAAAGAGGCCACCTTGCCTGGCTCTCACTGCTCTGCATTTGGCACTGAGGTGGATAGAAGGGGATGGTTTATCCCCTCTATGGCAAACCACAGCCAGCCACCAGCCAGGATGCTCACTGAACGCAATGGGGGCCCTTCAGGAGTTGCCCAAGAAGCAACGTTACTCATCCTGAAGCCTTAAAGTTCTCAGGCAGCAATTTCCACAGCACAAAATGAAGATGAACCACCTTCAATGTTAACTGTGAGAATGAAGATCTCCTTGTTAGGGAAAAATATCCCTATCCACCGCTCCAGCAGGATGAAGAGCCAGCCCACAGGGTGTGCTACAGGCTGCAGGGCACCTGGTTTTAGTCCTCATCATGGGCTCACCCTGGCCACCGTGCGGATGTGGAGCTGTGCTGAGCAGGTTGCTCCGCGGGAGGAGCCGACGGGATGGAAGCACAAGCATTAAACACTGTGGAGTCCTAACTCTGCTACTTTGCCCAGATGGGATTTATGGTGTGGGGAGGGGGAGAAGGGATGCAGATGGAAGAGCCATCTTTGGCCATTTCAAGTGTTAAAAATAAGTGAGATATGTGCCTTAGGGCTCAGCAGATTGAACACAGTGAATATACATGCTCCATGATTCTTCACCTGGGCTTATGCCTGAAAAGATCCCTGACCCCTTCTTATGCCACACATTGCAATAGGATTGCCCAGCCAAATGTTGAAAACCTATTTAGTGAACATTATTTTCCTACATCAAATGAAAAATGTTCCCTCTCAGGTCTATTTCTTTTGGTTTTCTAGCTGTTTAGAAATTTGCAGCAGATATAAATAAACTTTTTTTAAAAAAAAAAAAACAAAAAAACAAAACCCCGGAACAAAACCAGCATGAGAGCTGTATGAATCCTCTGAACTACTTTGACAAAGATCAGCCTATTGCTGTGAACCCCCCCGCCCCGACTCTCTACCTCCAGACCATGCTGGAGAGTCCCTGCTAGCCAGATGAGCAAGGGATGGCTGGGTACGTGCCGGAGTGAGGACCACCTGCAGCCAAGCACAGGTAGGCACCCAGCAGAGCATCATGACCTTGGGCTATGTCTCCTGGGGCAATTTCTATATCCATCAGGCACTTGGGACACCTGGTTTCAGCAAAGGCACCGAGGGCATGAGGATGGGCAGAGCCAGTCTGCATGGGTGCAATGCTCCACCACCAGCCAACAACAGCCACCATATCTTAAAACAACCACCATATCTGCAACACTCCACCCAAGGCTACACCCCCAGTTGTTCCAAATCAATGCAAACACATAGATTTTTATTTTAAAGGCCAAAGGGACTTTCAGGTCATCTAAACTGTCATTTTGTATAAAACAAGCTTTAGAATTACATCCAGCCACCGTAATGCAGAACCCAATTACATGTGCTGGACAAACATTGTGCCACTCGCTTCAACGGTGCTACGCCAGCTTACAAAGGACGAAACGCCACTCTGTAAACCACAACACCTTGAATCTGCTTCCTAGCACCACTCTGCAGACTCAGTGTAGCAAAGTCTCATCCCTATAGACACAGGGAAGAGTCAACTGCCAGAAGCTATTCGGTGACCTACAGAAGAGCCGTGGCTGCAGCAGCACATCTGCAGCACGGCATCTGCCAGTGAGCTTGTGTACAGATGCGAAAAAGGATGCTTTAGACGCACACAAGATGCTTCAGACACATAACTAACCAGAAAACAGAGGTTTGGAAAGCAATGCAATGCCAGTGGATCCTGCAGGGAGCAAGCTGATAAATATTTAAATTGCATTTTCCCACCACCCTAAGGCAGCAGGATTTTGTTACCTGTTTTGGGATTGATTACAAAGAAGTTCTGGGGATTTCCACTTGTAATCCGGTAAGTCAGTTTTTCATTAGTGCTGGAGTCGGGGTCCTGGGCTTGGATCTGAATGACAGATACATCCTTCGGGGAATTTTCCATGACGGCTGGGTAATAGATAGGTTCAGAGGTGAGAGGGGCATTGTCATTCACATCCTCCACTTCAATGTAGACTTCAATGGTAGTGTAGAGAGGGACAACACCATGATCAGTCGCATACACTGTCAGCCAGTAGGATTTGGTCGTCTCCCGGTCAAGAATATCTGCTGTGTAGACAACTCCTGTAGAAAAACAGCAAGCAGAGGATCTCAGGAATAGGACCCATGAAACGTCACATCTAATTTAATTTGACTGTATTGCAGAAATGGGTTTGGCATGTAACAAATGCTCCACCCATAAAAAAATTGAAGTTGTGCATAAAATGAAAACAGAACCTTGAACTTGGCCATTGTTTCCCAAACCCTGCTCAAGATCTCAATCCTCTGTCCCAAGCAATTCAGGGGGGAGGTAAAAAGATGGCTCCTCATAAGTGTCCTTATGTCATAGCCATTTCTTTGCTGGGACTGCAGCTGGCAGACTAACTGAAGAAACACCATCATTTTCTGCTGATGATGCGAACTTGTATAAACCTTGGTAGAGAGGGATATCACCATTGACCATGAATTGCACAAGAGAAAGTGGCTTCTCTTTTCAAGCTCCTGCCAGTGCCCTTGCTAAAGAAGAAAACCTGGGTGGCAGTTTAAAATAAATCCATTCAAGTTCAGAAAGTAGACGGTAAATTTAATATTGAGATCACTCATTGCACAATGCTAAAATCCTGGATAACAAGCAATCAAAAGCTCACACAGTAGATGCTCTTAGACAACCAGTATATCCTCTTTTATCACGGAGGAAGGAAGGGTTTGGTCACTTTACCTACTGGTGTAAGAAAACATCAGCTGATTTCCTACCAGGTCCTAAGAAGCAACGAGACAAAGTGTGCTTGTGTGTAACAGAGCCGTGGGGAGGCACGCCACCCGCCACTCCATCCAAGTACCACCCCCACGCCCACAGGGTTCCTGCCATGAGGAGGGACTTCCACCCACCTCCTTCCTGCCTATAGGGATTTAGAAACCCACCCTCCTCCTGACATGAACACCAAAACCACAAGGACTTTTGTAAAAACAGATACAAGGCCCTTAAACCAGAAACACTTCCTAGCACTGTAAAACCTACTCATATTTGCGTAATCCAAACCTTCACTGACTTGAGCACTGACCACGAATGCACAGAGAACCAAGCACACCAGTACCACACACACAACCAAACCAGCATCAAAATAAGCAAATGCACTTTCCCACCACTTCTGAGACACTTATACCAACAACATTTTCCTTTCCTAATACAGCATTATTGAATCTTGGGTGACACATTAATACAGTGGATCCCGAGCTTGAGAAAAAAGACAGTGTGCAGACCATCAAGCTACGTCATTCGTAGATATAAACTGGTGGAGAAGTTGCAGGGCAAGACAGGAACAGAATAAACTTGAATTCAGTCTCAGATGTGCTTGATGCTCCTTGGAACAACATTATCAGTTAGTCATTGAGGTAAAAGATCAGCACTAATAAGGGATGTGCACATCTTTGCGGCTTTTGGCTTTTTTTTAAGTATCAGACTGCACTGAAAGTTTTTATGGCAGCCTGAAGTCTTAGAAAAGCTTTAAAGGCACTGGAATAGGCAGAGAAGTGTTTTGGGCAGACTTTGGGCACTGCTAAGGAAGGTGCAGGCTCCGTGCTCAGCCACTCTGCAGAGCGGGGGCTGCCAGGAAGGGATCCTCCCTGCCAGTCCTACCAGGATTCCTTCTTAATGGGGTATGTAAAGTTCAGATGTCATTTATTTGCATTATTCCTCAGCCTCAGTCTTACCAGTTATGCATCAAATCTCGCTTTTTAGATTACACCAGCAATTAATCCCTTTATGACACTGGCCTCAGACAAGACCTTTGGTTTAAAAGTTAACTGGTAAGTCTATTCCATCCCTTGAAGAGCAGCCGTGAAAATGATGGCCCTGTGTTCCTGAGACATCATCACAAGGTATGGATTTGATGCCTTGATAGAGCTTCTGATGTCTTAACAATATGAACAGCCCCCGTGCAGATTTCCCCGGGCATTTCACAGCAGAATACATTCTATACTGACATTTACTGGCAAACTTACTAAATGGCTTTTATGAGGGATAGCAGCAAGAGGCAAATGACGTAACTTTTGTCCTAAGGTTCTACCACCCCTGGCATAAGACAGAGACGCCCACTGAGAGAAAAGGGATGCTGCCTGTCCCCAGGGAGTCAGGCCCTGGTTCCCCAAATCCCCCATCCAACTCTGCTCTGGGCAGGCGGCAGCACAGAACCCACCACAGTTACAGAAATGCCTGATGTATTTGCACTTGTCTTATAGGACACATATCTTATTTTTAATTTTCTAAACAATTTTTTTCAAGTTTGGGATTTTTGTATTATGTTTTTTAATGCTAGTTTGAACTGACAAGTATTTCCCTACCATTTGATCAACCACACAGAGAGGAAGGGGAAAGGAGCAGTACCACTTGCATCCATGCATGGGCTTAGGTCTTTTTCTAGTAACATCAGCTCCATGTCCCTCTTGCTCAGACACATCATTCACCCAACAAAGGTGAGCAATGCAGCACTGGAGGACAAAGGCAGAGTGTATTCTAAATATTCCTGTCGGCAGCAGCCTGTACTACGTAATGACTTTCTGTAGAAACATGGGTGAAATATGTAGTGAACTGTGATGAAAATGCCTACAAGTCCAGAAGAGAAATCACATCGCAGGGATGAGAAGAGCCCATAATAAATGACACCCCACGGAAATAAATAAATAAAATAAAATCCATATGGGCAAGGATGAGCTAAAAAAGATGAATATTAGTGCTCCTAGAGATGTTGATTTATTCAGAAGACAAGAAGAATTATTTTAGATCTTTAAACAAAATTTGAAATAAGTAGGGTTTTCTCCCAGTGAGAGCACAAAAGGTTTTAGCAGATTAACCTCTGTTTATGAAGCTGAATTTCACCAATACTGAGCTGATAATAAATCTATCTTCTGAGTCATTCCTTCATTTTATGACTACTGGCAACAGTTACTTTCCATTTCTGTATTTCAGAAGGAAAGGATCATTGAACAAGTGTTAGCAACTGCCAACGGGTCTGCTATGCTGGTTCTTCTTTTTACTTTTGATTTATTAAAAGGTCCCAGATATGAATTGATTTCTTTTCCTCAATATGTCTTGTCATTTCACCTGTCACCACCACACAGCAGCTTGATAAATAAGAAGGTGATCTTTGTTCACTTTCAGGTTTTCCACATGGAAACCCTCCCATTGCCCTGGGAACACCTTCTACCAGGCTCTTGAATGTCCTGCACAAAGTGCCTCCTTGCTGTCTACCCAAATGTGGGTATAAAGTTAGTATCCGCAAGAATACACATGCTGCCCCAATATTTAACCAATCTCTCCATGTAGGTATGGGTGACAACTTCCGTCTTCATATGAGGTGTTAACTCTGAAGACTAATGATGACACTTGAGTATCAGCACTGCTTCTTCATCACTATGGCATGAATGCAAAAAGGCTGACAGAGCTGGCATCAGAAGCCACAAAATATGCCCTGGGGAAGTCCATAGGTAGGCTCTCACTCACTTTAGGTGAGTGAAAGTATGGGGAAAGTCAAGAATAACCCTGGATAACACCACCACAAATTCAGAAAAGACCTCTCTTACTTCAAGTCTTATAGATATTAACAGATATTAAAGAAAGACAGAACTTTGTTTTCAGGGCCAGGAGAGCAGAGAGGAAGAGACGCCTTTGGGAGCAGCTCTAAGGCTTTTCTTGGACAGCTTTTGTGGTGCACTCTTCCCAGCCGCCTGCTAATTATAAGAGAAACATGAACAAGGTAATGACGCCTGAGCTAAACAAATCAAGAAATAAGAAGAAACACCAGCACAGACCCTGAAAATTTCAAAGTGATTAAAACCCAAAAAGTTCCAAGATTTTGTAGATGCATTTCTGAATGAGACAGAAAAAACAGATGTTCCTGTCCACTGGGATGCTCTGCCACAGAGGCACTACTGCATTTCTGCATGAGGCAGCTGAAATCCAACTGAGCAGTCTGTAAGCCAGCTCTTTAGGTCCCCCTCGGCCAGATTTTGCGGTATCCCTGGAGGGTTGAAGTCAGCACTTCCTCAGGCCCGGGGCAGCCTGAGAAATAAAGCCAGCCATCAATCCAAAAAGCAGTGCCACCGATATGCTCACCACTGCATTCCTCCAAGTACATTTGCCCTACGCGATTCGCCAAGCACCACGTGCACTGCGAACACTGTAAGTGAAAAATAACAACAGAGTGCATTAATCTCTGATTAAAATCCTGGGCACATTTATATGTAAATTAAGTGCAGCCCTTGGGCTCGGCACTGTGCCAGCAATGCAACGGTTGTGTGCTCATATCTCTTAAAGGCTTGTTTTCCCTCTCTCCCTGGGAAAATAATGGGATAATGTTTTCTGTATGGCTCCTGCAAGTGGCACACACTGAGACACTGCATTATGAAGGGTGAAGGGGAAAAAAAAAAAAAAAAAAGGAGTGAGAAGAGCGAGAAGCTAGTGGCTATTAAAGTAGACAAAGAATTGGCAAACTGGATTTCCCTCCTTCTTCTCCCACTGATTTGCTGCACATCTTTCAGCAGACCACTTCAAATGACTTGGCCCACTCAAAAATTATCTGAAAGTTATGCATTTACTATGGTAAGGAGAAACCCGAGAGGCTCTTAAAACAAAAAGGGATTAGAGAAAAGCATTATTTCTTTCCTTGCCTCTTTTTTGCCCCCTGTTTGTTTATCTTACATGTTTGACACTTCGTGTATAGGTCGCGTGATGAATGGACCTGCCACAGCTCTGCAAGAGAGTGTTTACTGGAGCTGTCAGCCCAGGTGTTTACATAGGTGCCCATCGCCATGGATATCTGCTTCACACATTCGTTCCTCCTAAAAGTCAGATCATCCTTCATGAGTACTCTCAATAGCACAAACACCGAAAGGAGTTCAATTCTATTTAGTTCTTTTTCAAGGCAAGATTAAAAGACAACTTGGTGGTCCGCAAGAAGCTGGGCAAGGAAATGTCAGAGGAGAGTAACGAGGCTCTTTAATCTAGCTGAGAAAAGCAAATCAAGGTCTGATGGCTGGGAGTCAATGGCAGGAAAACGAGAGTGCAAATACTCAACATGGAGGATATCTGGCAGGAGCAACTGCTTGCCGGGGACGGGCCAGAATCTCCCATCATTTGGCATCTTGATATTGGGACAAGACAACATAACCTATTCTTCTACCACAGTTATTGGCCTAGATGCAAAAAAAAAAAAAAAAAAAAAAAAAAGTAGCATGTGATTTTGCTGGGTGACTCAGCAGCCCGTGTTATCAAAGTCACCAGTGGAAGTAGTCACACTCTCATTTTCAGCAAATGATGAACAAGATGCAGGGAGATTCCTGTGCAGACAGAAAGAGGACTGACTTGGGAGTATCTACTACTCTTCAAAAAAACTTCTATCACACAGAAATACTACAGAAAATCCCTTAATTATCTCCTTTTCAAAATGCTGCAGTGGTTTTGCAGGGAGAGATCTTGCTTAATCCCACCAGCTCAGTTGTTCAATTGAGAAGAGACTACATGCCAAGATGTTGCTTGTTCTTCTCAGCCCTTGCCAAGAATATCAGCTAATTGCACAAATCTGCATCTCAGGTTGGGAAATTAGGAAAGGCCAGATAAGGTGGCCAGCCCACTTAATCTCAGAGCCTGATCCAGGAGTGGCCACAGAGGAGGGCAGGAGGCACCAAAGGCAGAACCTGTCCTCAGCACAAGCTGCAGCGTGGGATGGAGGTGACACTACGGCAGCACACCCTCAGATGCTCCCAGCTGTCAGTGTGGCACGTCCCTTCCCACCCAAAGCCAGCTTCTCGCTACTGCAAATGCAAGGTTTAGTGGTTAGAGTAGCTATAAAAATATATAAAGTGACTGAAGGGCTGAGGGTGATGGATGCTCACTCCTGACTCCAGCCCCTGGGGCACCTGCAAACTCACCCTCAATATGTGCAAGGGCCACGTCAGCTTCTGCCATGCAGCATGCTACAAAAATTAATTTCCCGAGCCCTAAGTCTGCCTCTCCCTCCTCCAGATTCAAAACAAAGGGGTTCAGCGCAAACCAACTACAAAGTAGAAGCTGGTTCGTCCCCAAATTAAAATGTCATGAATGACGCTGTCAGGAATGGCTACTGGCAGCGAAGCATTCCAGGCTCCGTTTCATCCCTCAAAGGAAGAAAAGAAAAAAATCACTGATTACGAAATGCTACTAATTATTCATGACCCTCATCAAAGACTCCGCGAGTCTCGTGGCAGTAAACACAACACCTTGCTTGTCACCGAGCTGTCAGCCAAAGGCCCTTGCTTGCATTGCCTTGCTGGGAAAAAAATAATAAATAAATGATGTTTTAGAAGAAAACAGTTGAATAATGACATTTTTTTCAAAATTTCTCGGTCTAAAATATGGAGGGGGAAGAAAGAGCTTACACACCTCATCCAGCTGCACCAAGACGAAGGCTTTACAGCCGCCTACCCGCGCTCCTGCCCCCGAGCTCCAGCCAGATCCTGCCCCCACACACTGCTGCAAAGATTTGTGAGTGTAAACGCAAATGTCAGAGCTAATCCAGATTCCTTGCACTGAGCGAAGACATGATTTTTGAAGGATGCTTAGCAGACAGCTATCGTAGGCAGGAAAGGTTTAAAAATACTACATGCCCATTATTCCTCAAACCAACGAACATAAAATCAACGAAAATGGCATGATTTGTGGACAGGAATTTCACACCCAATTAAGGAAGAAAATTTATGATTTCAAGAAAGCTAACATTATGCCTAAACCATATATTTTTTTATTTAGGTCCCTCACATTGAATGGCTCTGTGTGTATAAAAGCAGCGTGCATACCTCTTTTAGGAGATATTTATTTCATTATTTCCATTGAGGGTAAGCTGTAAATATAACCTACAGGATTAAACAGTTTTAGCGTAACGAAGATGCGAACCTGAGCACCGATGCCAGACCGATTCACCACACTGGGGCCACCTAAGCCAGTGGGAATCAGAAAAAAACACACATTATATTCACCCCTTTTTTCAGTCTTCTCAAGCCATGAATCACCAGTGCCAGTTCTGAATACGGACAGCGGTATCACATCAGCCACAAACTCAACTGGAGCATGAAGGAGACCTATCGCTCACCCCCCCACTGCTCACAGCCGGGAGCTTTGAAAATCGGGCTCCTTACTCTGGTGATTAAACGCTATTTCAGTGCCTTCATTTAAGCCCCCCCATTGTGCAAAGTGTGGCCTCCCGTTTTTATTTTATTGCACGAATTTTGTAGACCTTAATGCATATTAAAATGCAAACCCAGCTCCTATTGAAGCGAATGGAAATATCCCCATTGACTTAAATGGAGATTAGATCATGCCCAGGAATGAGTCCAAAAGTAATATTAACTTTGTGAGGCTATACATACCTAGCACTTGCTAATATTCTTTTGTGTGGTTCAAATACAAAGCATATATAACAAACCATGTTGGTCAAACAACGCAAGACCGGTAACATTCCTGTCTAGGGCTTAACTTTTAATTTTCTCCTTTTTACTGATGTTTTGAATGTACAAATTTACTGTTACCTCAAAATGCAGTTTCTCCAGTGAATATTATGTCTGGGTTCCCAGAGCAGTAAAAGAGAATTAGAAAACCAGTCCTCAGCGACGCTATTTCCACCGTCACTGGATTGGCCTGCAAATATACCTTTTACTGTGTTATTACACCAATATAGTGAATATCACAACCAGCCAGGATGGTGACAAGGACATTCAACATGTTAATAAATGTAATATACCTGCATGTAATAGATAAGTAGGCAGATATTGTACAGGTTTACAACTCTTACTGGACATGACATGCCACCACGTGTTTCAGGGGCAATTTCATGTGTGGGATCTTTCCAAAGGAGGGACCGCCGCTGCTGTTGTGTGCACAGCGTTGGGTGTACAGAGGGTCTGTAAACCACTTCTGCTCATGGAAGAAACCACCACCACGCAATGGTTTAGACCAAGCATGGCCAGTTGTTCTGAAATCCAGATCAGGTACATACGGAAACTTCTTCTGATCTCTGAAGTCGTGGGGCAGCCAACAGCCCAGCCAAAGTCAGGGACACTCGTGTGACTTGGATGCACAGTGCAATTGCAGATCAGATCTGTCAGGGGTCATTAAATCAGGTACAGCCCCATCAGCATGGCTTCAACAGGCATGATCTTGAGACCAGGCTGGGGATGGTGCCCTGCCTGAGCCTGGCCAGCCCTGCCTCAGGCTGCAAAACACAAACCTAATTTCATTTACTACAGGTAGAGGGGAAGTTCAACTATTTAAAGGCGATAATCAAGCTAGGTCTGGCCAGTGCCTCCTCATATCAAAATAATAACAACAAATACATATGTATGTTTACATATTTGTTGATAGACATATATTAATATATTAATATTTATGAATGAATGAATATATATAACCATGTATATGAATATCAACAAATATGGAGTGTGTGTGTGTATATATATTCATATATATATGAATGATGTGATTCAAAGGGTAAATACTGCATACCGAATTAGCAGTTGCCCCCACCATAGGGACTGGGTTTTCTCAGGGGTCTGATCACAGTTCCCCTGGTGTCCCAAAGCAGACATTAAGGCTGCGGGACTGCTGCCACGAGGGCAAACTTTCCAGTAAAGCAGCACCTTAATGGTGCTGAAATAGAGGCATATCTCAGATTAGGTGCTTGACCTTCCAGGTTACTTATATTTTGAGTTTTGAGGCAAGATTCTTTCTTCTTTACCCTCAAATGACTTAAACACTGCTGGTTTCCTTTGCTTGCTTTATTTGGGGCGGGAGAGAAAGCTTACAACTTCACATCAAAATGAGCTATCACTTAAATACAACGTCTTCAAGGTCACTTACACATTAATTTCAGAGCCATTTTCCAAACATATCATCAAGACACTGAACCAGAGTCTTAGTCAAATAAATTCTCTATCTTCTTCCATTTATGAATTAAATGAAATAAGATGTGCCAACATTTTCACTTGATTAGGTTTTATTATGATTTCTGTATCTTCCATCACATCCCTCCACTTATTTCAAGAAATATCCATAGTCATTTTGCTTTAATATTTTTTGCCTGGGTGAAAAAAAAAAAAATCCTACATGGATTAAACAGAAAAACTACAATGGACAACTCTGGAAGAACCAAATTGCATTCAAAAGTGCAAATACTATAAAGAAACCCTCTCATTTATGAATAATCTATGTCAGAGCTTAAGACACTCCATCACTGCCAAACAATGCAATAAAACCCTGCAGTAAAACCAAGTTGAGAAGAGCCGTGAAGCCCCAGTGGTGACCGAACCACTGCCATGTCCCGCTTCCTACTGACTGCACGCGATGGGACAAACCGTAACACCGCTCTAACAACGGGACGTGCTGCAAGCCCGCATGGCTTGAGCTGTACTGTGAAACTTGTGTGAACGTGGGCTGCTGCTGGTGTCCTTTTACCCAGGTAGATCCTTCCTCTTCCATCTCAGAGGCACAGCAAAATGCAATGCCTATTTATGGGATCAACTTCTTGCTATTCGCTGGACATGAGCATGCTCAACTTTCCAGCCAAAGTGGCAAAAAAACCAAAAACAAATGAAAAATGCAATTTTGCCACTGTGGCAGGTGCTGTGCAAAATTCAGATACCTCAAGCTTTTATAAATGTTGGTAGGAAGATCCAGTATGGGAATATGTGCATAATGTAACTCCGAAGAACAACAGTTGATGGTATAATGTCACTCTATGGACTATGCTTTTTTTTTTTTTTTTTTTTTTTTAACTTTTTTAAAAGCACTTGTGGCTACTAGGCTTCTAGCCACACATGAATTATAAACTGTGAATTCCCTTCAATGTTATAGCTCCTCTGTATGCATTTATCCATCTGTATCTGTCTATCCCTACAGCAAATGATGAGTTCTGCCTTATTTTCTGAGCACCACTGGGATTAGAAAATGCTTGCATGCCTTGTGCCCACCTCTGCAGCCTTCCTAAACAAACCAAACGTGGGATGGTACCGGCAGAAATCCTCATGTTGTTAGCACCAACGATGAAAGCTGTTAATCCTCGATAATAACCTGTTTGTATGGAGGCATTTTTCCACAAAGGGCCGGGCTAATGCTGAGAGTAACCCAGATTTTCTGTACATCCTCTTTAGTAGATTAATAAAGAGACCAAAGTCCGAGCCATGTGTGCTCTGCTGGGAGAACTGAGAAGCTATTTTAAAAAGAAGAGTTTGCTCCTGTGTTTTTTAGAAACAAGATCAGAAGCAGAGCAAAGCTGAAGGAGGAAGAAGAGCTGGAGAAAAAAGACAAAGGCTGCTCAAAAGGATCTCAGTGAAAGTCCTGGCAAGGGACTTCTGTGCAGGGTCCTCTTCCTTTACACTGAGCTCTGTATCTTTTGTACAGCCTAGAGCATGAGAGATTGTTTTGGGAATCCTGCTGTAAAATGTGTGCTGCTCTGCTTCAGCTGTTGAACTGCCCTGGAGAGCGAGGAAGGCAATGCTGACTGTACCTAGGCTCAGGTACAACATAAATGGGCACTGGCTCTTCTGGTGGATCTCAGCGCTGAGGAGTGTCGGCCTGGGATGGTTGGCCAGAGCAGACAAGGGACTGTTGGGAATATTCCACCTAGTAAATGTCTTTCACCTTTTAGTTATCTATTTTATGCTGGAAATAGAGTATTATTACATATAATGTTGGAAATAGTAATCTTTTTTCCCCCTTTGTTACTGTTTCTTTCAGCCCACAGCAAATGGGCAACCCTGTGAAAACAGTAACATTAACCCTGAAATCTGCCTTTATCTTTCTCTATCCAAACACAAACCCAGAGGAGCAGTCAAAAAGGAGAGGAAGAGTACCTCTAGTCAGGGCTTTAATAGCCACGCTGCACTTGAACATGAACACCGTGGGGAAGAGGGGAGGATGATGCACAGAGCGAGCACCATTTAACCTCCCTGCACAGCACAGCTG
>NW_009259797.1:530119-545072 GCF_000687185.1 Egretta garzetta
CATTCCTGCATACCTGGAGGTATCGTGCATGACTCTGGAGTCTACGTTAAAAAGCATGTAAAAAAACTGGAGAAGACTTAAAAAAAAAACCCACAATGAGGAGCAGATACAATGATTTACAGTAAAAGAGTTTAAGATTTCGATCTGCTAAGCTTATTAAAAAGAAGATGGAGAGGAATCTTGATTAGAAAATCCATGTAAAGTTCATGAGGAAATATTATTGGGAAGTAAAGTGCTCTTTAATCTAACAAAATAAGGTGGAGCAAGATCTAATGATTGGAAACTGAAGCCAGGAAAAATAAAATTAGCAATCAACTTGATACCCTTCTTTATTATTTATTTTTCTACAGCAGGTGATTAATTCCCGGAATAATTTCTTCCTATCTCTAGATATCTGCAAATGAGGGCTACAAGCTGTTGGGGAGAAACATTTCATGGCAAATGTATGCTATGCTTTAGTCAGAGAAAAATCACTCAGTATTAAGAGGTACAAAAGTGATACATAATTGACAGTGATATAAAAGGGATGAAACCCATCGATTGGTCTCTTCTGGCCTTAAGCACTACGGATCTGTGAACACTGTCCAGCTGTTTTCTCCAAAGAGCTTGGAGAGAGGAGGTTCACTGGATGGTGCTGGGGTGCCGCCGCGCTCCCAATCTGGCCAGCTCCACTCCCATGGTCACTCTTTTGTTGTCCCAGCAGCCTCTGCACTGCCATCCCCACAGAGGGGAGAAAATACTCCTAATGAAAAACAGCTCCTGGTATCTTCCCGCTGTCATGTATGAGGGCATGGAAGAAACCGAAGAGCCTGTTCTAGAGATGGGCGCAAGGCATTAGAAGCAGCACATCTGCTGGCCGTGACCACTGGTGAGCCTGGAGCAACATCCAGGCTGAGTACCAGGAGGGATGTACCACCAGGGTGGCAGGCAGCGAACAACCTGGTCCCCTTCTGTGCTCAAGGAGAAACTCTCAGATTACAAGAGGCTCTCAGGCAGCCAACCTTGTGGCTTCGTAAGAACTATCGATTGTCCTTGTGTTCCTTTGAGTGAATTTTCCTGCGGATAAGGACTCTCCAGGCAGTATACACTTTGTCAATATTGTCCATGATGCTGTAGCAGAAAACTGCTGTTTTGCAAGGCAACACACTTTGCATTTCACTGCGAAACAAAGACTGGATGGACTGAAATGTGAAGTTTTAATCTATTCCCATTTGCAGGACTCTCCCCAGCTCTAGAAA
Source organism: Egretta garzetta (assembly GCF_000687185.1). Lineage (NCBI taxonomy): Eukaryota > Metazoa > Chordata > Aves > Pelecaniformes > Ardeidae > Egretta > Egretta garzetta. The sequence continues at coordinate 531,358 of NW_009259797.1, forward strand.
ATGTTAAGTTTTTCCTCTGTCACACTGGCTTTGAGTACAGGGACCAGGGTACACAACAGCCAGCATGTCAAAAAAGAGGTGACTTGTTTTGAATCAGGCCTACTGCTTTAGATTTCCCAGAAGAAAAGCATTTCATTTTTTGTTAAATACACTTTTAGGTGTATCTCTTCTCTAGAGAGGCAGAGGAAGAGACAGCCCCCCTTTCATCCTTCATGTCCAGAGTGTATAAAACCACTTCAAGCTGCCACTTCTTCTCTGGGCAGAAGTTTTGATGACTGTGGCAGAGAAAAAATGAAAGAGCGTTACCTGGAGGCCAACATTTAGTTCAGATCACCTGCCAACACTGAAAAGATTAGGAGCATCTCTTGCTGTTCATTTCAGGAAGAATGGGAGTTTGGTTTCCCTTGTTGAACAGACACAGGAGTGGCTCTGGTCACACTCCTAAGCACCAGAATGGGTCTTACACCCCCAGACCTTACACTAACGGGGAATTACCTTCCACAAAGCAGTCCCCATAAGTCACCCTTTGCATAGGTGCTGAACCTCTGCAAGGAAACCACACTGGCACTCTGTTTTCACCTGCACTGTCATTCTGATATTACCCCCAGCATGGCCACAATCATCTGTGGATGGCTAGTAACTGATGGTTGAGAAGCTGGTATCTACCAATTCATAACACAAACCAGACAGCAAACAGCAAACTCCTGATGCCCTCATCTGAGCTAGCAAGCTAGAAGGCCACTGATGAACTGGGTCTGGCTATGCCATTAGCTGAGACCTGAACTTGCAGACCTGCAGAATTAGCAAAAAGGGCAGTAGAGGACAGCCCAGTCCTTGTGTTGAACTTAACTGTAGTCCTGTCGAAGTAACTGTGGAGTTTAGTCTTTGTTTTGAAGCCCAAATGGGCAGGCTGAGGAGCTGCCTACTTAGAAATCATCAGCGTCTAAGTTACTTTTTGCACAGCTTGACTGGCCCAAAAATCCTGCCCTGACTGTAATTCAAATACTCTCATCTTCCTTAAAAGCTTGGGTGTTTTTTCCTTTATGGTCTTATTTTGTGTGGGAGACAGTAAGCTGCTTCCACAACTTTATTTGACCCTCCTTTTCTCATTTCCCAACATCTGCCCCAACAGCATATATCCTTCACCAAAAACAGTCATCAGTGTTCAAAGATCACTCACAATAACACCAATTCTCTTCTAGTAAGGCAAAATTATCCACAGAATTTGCCAAGAGCAATCCCAGATGCTTCTAAGCATCTTTCTAATAGGAAGGTCTCAGAGACGGCTACAAGCTGTGCATGGGAGGCACCTCACCTACACCCATAGATGTGATTGCAAAAAGTGAAATAACTAGAATTCATATCTCTGCTGTATTTTTTCCAAAATGCCTCGAGCAACCTCGTGGTAACTCTGCAGGAAAAAAACTGCACATGATCATTAAGATAGTCAGAACTTTAATTTTCTACCTTGCATAGAAGAAATGGAACTGGGGTTATAATGGCAAACCTAGCACAGACCCTGCATAAGCAGACCCTAATTATACTTATGTTTCACTCTTCATACTCTGTGTGATAATAAATACAGGGGTCAAAGAGTATATGGGAATATGCTGGAGTATATTGGTGGGAAGTACAATTCTTTTAATCTTGGGGAAGCGTTAGTCTGACATTTATCTTCAAGTATCTTCTTCAGAAAAGAAAACAGAAGGGAGCAGGAAGCTGAGATACCCAAGGGAGTATGGCAAATCAGAGCAGTACAGTAAAAGCCTTCACGCTGACAACCCAACCGTGACCAGTGGGAACAGTGCCAGTGACTCGGTGGGTGCATCCTTTTGGCTCTGTTCAGAGTGAAGCAAACAAATGTGCTATGGCTGCTGTTTTCCTGAGTAGTTTCATGTAAGGCATAAAACTCAGACCCTTATCTCAGCAGAGTCCTCCAAAGTCATGGTACTTTCTGCCAGCCTTTCTGCCTGCTTTTCCAGGAGATGTTAGAATCATAGAATTGTTTAAGTTGGTAAAGACCTTTAAGATCATCAAGTCCAACTGTCAACCCAACAGTGCCAAGTCCACTACTAAACCATGTCCCTAAGCACCACATCTGCATGTCTTTGAAATACCTCCAGGGATGGGGACTCGACCACTTCCCCAGGCAAGCTGTTCCAATGCTTGGCAACCCTTTCAGGGAAGAAATTTTTCTTAATATCTAATCTGAACTTCCCTGGCACAACTTGAGGCCATCTCTTCTTATCCTATTGCTTATTATTTGGCAGAAGATACTGACCCTCACCTGGCTACAACCTCCTTTCAGGTAGCTGTAGAGAGTGATAAGGTCTCCCCTCAACCTCCTTTACTCCAGGTTAAACAGCCCCAGTTCCTTCAGCTGATCCTCCTTCTAGGACTTCTGCTCTAGACCCTTCACCAGCTTCCTTGCCCTCCTCTGGACATGTTCCAGAACGTCAATGTCTTTCTTGTAATGAGGGGCCCAACACTGAATACAGTATTCGAGGTGCGGCCTCACCAGCACCGAGTATAGGGGCACAATCACTTCCTTGCTCCTGCTGGCCACACTATTCCTGTTACAAGCCAGGATGCCATCAGCCGCCTTGTCCACCTGGGCACACTGCTGGCTCATATTCAGCCGGCTGTCAACCAACACCCCTAGGTCCTTTTCCACCAGGCAGCTTTCCAGCCACTCTTCCCTAAGACTGTAGCGTTGCATGGGGCTGTTGTCATTCAAGTGCAGGACTCGGCACTTGGCCTTTTTGAACCTCATACAGTTGGCCTTGGTCCACTGATCCAGCCTGTCCAGGTCCCTCTGCAGAGCCTTCCTACCCTCAAACAGATCAACACTCCCACCCAGCTTGGTGTGGCTGCAAATTTACTGAGGGTGTACTCGTTCCCCTCGTCCAGATCATTGATAAAGATATTAAACAGAAAACTAAGCCATGGGGAACACCACTTGTGACCAGCCACCAGCTGGATTTAACTCCATTCACCACAAGTCTTTGGGCCTAGCCATCCAGCCAATTTTTTACCCTGAGAAGCGTATGCCTGTCCAAGCCATGAGAAGCCAGTTTCTCCAGGAAAACACTGTGAGAAACAGTGTCAAAGGCTTTACTACAGCCCAGGTAAACAACATCCACAGCCTTTCCCTCATACCCTAAGTGGGTCATCCTGTTGTAGAAGGAGATCAGGGTAGTCAAGCAGGACCTGTCTTTTTGAAGCAGGGTAAGTTTAGACCGGATATAAGGAAGAAATTCTTTACAATGAGGGTAGTGAAACATTGGAACGGGTTGCCCAGAGAAGTAGTGGAGGCCCCATCCCTGGAAACATTCAAGGCCAGGTTGGATGGGGCTCTGAGCAACCTGATCTAGTTAGTGGTGTCCCTGCTCACTGCAGAGGGGTTGGACTAGATGACCTCTAGGGGTCCCCTCCAACCTTCCAACGCGAAGCATTCTATGATTCTATGATGATTCTATGATTTCATAAACCCATGTTGACTGAGCCTCATCACTTGGTTGTCCTGTACATGTCATGTGATGGTACTCAAGATGATCTGCTCCATGACCTTCCCTGGCATCGAGGTCAGACTGACAGGCCTGTAGTTCCCCAGATCCTCCTTCCAGCCCTTCTTGTATATGGGCATCACATTAGTCTGTCTTCCAGCTCAGGGGGCTGGGTACCCAGAGAACAGCTGACCTTACCATTAAAGATTGAGGCAAAGAAGTCATTAAGTACCTCAGCCTTATCCTCATCCTTTGTCACTGTTTTGCCCTGCATCCAATAAAGGATGGAGATTCTCCTTAGCCCTCTTTTTGTTGTTAATGTATTGATAGAAACATTTTTTATTGTCTTCTACAGTAGCAGCCAGATGAAGTTCTAGTTGAGCTTTGGCCCTTCTAATTTTCTCTTCATGACACCTTTGTAGCCCTCCTGATTTGCCTGCCATAAACTCTCCTTTTTTTCCTGAGTTCCAGCCAAAGCTCTCTGTTCAGCCAAGCCAGTCTTCTTCCCTGTTGACTTGTCTTTCAGCACATGGCAACCACCTGCTCCTGCGCCTTTTAGTTTTCCTTCTTGAAGGATGTCCAGCCTTCCTGGAGTCCTCTGTCCTTCAGGACTGGCTCCCAAGGGACTCTGTCAACCATTCTCCTAACCAGGCCAAAGTCTGCCCTCCAGAAGTCCAAGGTAGCAGTTCTGCTGACCCCCCTCCTTACTTCTCCAAGAATCAAAACCTCAAATAATTTTTGTGATCGCTATGCCCAAGACGTCCTCCAACCAGCACATCACCCGGAAATCCTACTCTGTTCACAAACAACAGGTCCAGTGGGGTGCTTTCCCTTGTTGTGGCTCTACCCAAGACACCGGGAAGCAAAGCGGGCAGCCTGGCACCCAAGTGGTGCCAAGACGTTGGCATCTACCCAGACGTTCCCTAGCTTCTTTGGTGCAAGGCTCAGATGTACTCAGCAGGAGTAGATATCGCATTGCCCAGCTGGTATATATGTACATGCACATAAACTGCAGCAGCTCAATTTTAGATTGTTTTATGATGAGGCGGACTAAGCTCCCTAAAGAGGCGGGGAAAGTCAACATCTTGATAAACTAAATAATGAAATGTTCCAGTACCAATATACGCCGTGTGATCCCTTGAGGGAAGCCACAAGCACGAGCCCTAATGAAATAAGACACAGAAAATACGGGCTTTGCTGTGGACACAACCTTTATGTGCTCATTATGCACCGCAGTGACTTCTATCACTTTATCACACTTACTCATCTCGGTGAAATGTATATATGTACAGACAAGATATGTTATGCATAGAAACAGATGCACATACACTTGCACATGGTTATATTCTAAATGAAAGAGGGCAAAAGGAAAAGTGATTTATTTTCATTGCTGTAAATGGCCAGACCATAAAGGCATAGTATGTTTTCTCTGCATGGATTGCCTTACAAATCCATCATCATACGCAGTTTAAAGCTTTCATAAAATCTTAGCATTTGAATTTGCATTTGTGAATATTTCAGCTTCTGAAAATGTCCTTGCATTTTATGCTTTAAGTTCTTAAACACAGTAATACCAGTGTGGGCTTTGCCTAGGGCTAATCAATAGGCTGCACTTAATATAGAAAAAGTCTATTTGTCTATTTCCACACGATTTTGAAATGGAGATTATTATATTTTCCCTGTTTGAAATGCATCAGTATGAGCAAATCGCGAAATTGAGTTTAATTATTTATTTATACTGCAACTTTGCCGACTGTGGAAGCAATAAACCCAACCAAACAAAACCCAGGCAATTATCCCAGATCCAAGAGCAGGACGAAGCACGACTCCCTCTAATTGAGTTTCCTTCGCTCTTATCTTCTCGAGATCCCTTAGATTGTTTTCCAATTTTCATTTCCATTTCTTCCATTAAATGCCTCTAACCTATGACCTCCATTTACTGCCACCCATTCATCTTCAGTTCTTAATTGAGATGTAATGTGTCCACTTGTCCAGCACTGAGTGCTAAAACTCTGACAGCGCACTTGATAAATACTGGCTCCTCCAGGAAAGCCTACTTGGGAAAGTGCTACTGAAAACTCTAGTCTTGAACAGGTAAGTCTGTTCCATTATAAAGTCTGTTCCATTACCTTATAAACATACCGTGGGGAAGACCAAAACCCCAATAACAAATAATAATATCTTTGGGTTTATTTGCTTTTTCTGCTACAAGATGGAATTAGATTTGGTTTGACCCTGGGAGGGTACTGGGTGACAGGGCCAGTGGGAAGAAAACATATCAGGCAGCTTTCAGCAGTCAATCATTTTTTGCTTTCACATAGAATAATTTTAAATGTGGTGCTTTGCAGTTGAATTTCCTTCCCCAAGATACAGTGTACAGGAATTTCAGAAGGATGGCATTGTTTAGGAAATAGGCCTTATACAGACCTCATACAACATCATTTCAGGAACTCTTTGACAAATATTAATAAAACTCCCAGCAGCCGGGTGCTTCTGCACTCATTTAACAGAGGGCATCGGAGCATTTAAGAGACACCAGCACCAGAGAGTCCGACACACAACAGAAGGGAAAGAGTAAAGCTCCAGCTACCAAGCAGTCATTTTAATCTCACGGAGTGATGCTAAACTAAAGCAGGAGCGAACCAAACAGCAATATCTTAGCCTCTTGGAGCAGTAAAGTAAAATTAATACAGCACCCCAGGCTACTATTAAATTGTAAAATTTAAGTCAACATATTGTGGTCAGGCATTCAACCTCTCAAAATAAATAGATGAATCACTCCGTGCTTATTCTAAACGACTGAATGTTTGCACCAGTGATACCAAGTAAAACACAAATTCACTGGGATCCTGAAGGCAAACATCCAAGAGAAAAATTTTTCATTCAAAACCATCATACCAGGGACTAGGCTAGAAAGCTCTGCGGCCGAAACGTCTGAATGGAGTGCACTCCTATTTCATACTCCAGAGGTGTGCCTGCGAATGGTGCCGACATACCCCAGACAGCTTTAATTTAAGGTTAAGGCTTGATACTGACAGACTGGTAGTTGTGGCAGTAAGGTATGGAGGAGGCTATATGAACCGCAACAGGGTGGCCGTGCCCGAAGGCTGCCCAGCGGTGGCACAGCCACACCACTGCACAAGGAGTGCCAGGCACTTCTCCAAACTCTCCCAGGGGCCAGTCCAAAGTGCAAAAAAGGTATCCAACGAGGTTGGAGCACCTTAAGTAATGTCTAGAGGCAGCCAGGAACAAGAAATATGGGCTGCTCTATCTCACTTTCTGAAAGAAGGTGACAGGCAAACCAGCTCTTCTTCCTGTTTTGCTGTAGAGTCTCCAAAAACTGAACCAAGGAGTATTTTGCTATGTAGGGGTGCTATTCACACACACAGTGACACCGACAATCGTGTATCTATGTGGCTCCCAGCTGAGCAGAATATTAAACTTATATTACAGCCATTTATAAGCCGAAGATTATCCTGGAGTTACTCCTGCTGTCTCCCTGCATCTGGATGTCTGAGGTCCGCAATGAATCCCACCTCAATACCATGTCATCCATCGCCTGCATGCTCAAGTTGACTCTCCGAGGCTTAGGTCTGGATAGCTGTTGGCACAGGAGTAAGTTAGTGGAAAGGACCTTTTAAGTAGCACTGTGACCATGCCATCGAATGGCAGCACAGACTTTGCCTTAATCCCAGTTTGCAAATCCAAGAGGAACTATGCTGTCAGGGTTTCTGATCCTGCACGCTATCAGAGAAGATCCTGGGAAGACCCAATAGCATTACCTTGGCCGGTCAATAATTTTTAAGCAACACACTGGGACAGGCAAAGCAAGGTCTGATGGAATGGTCCTTGCAAGGGACTTAAATTTACAACCAAAACATAAAGCAGAGGTTGAGAATGAGGAGACACCATGGATGTTCACTGCAGAAAGCATCTCCCCAAGGAAAAAATGAGAGGGGAAGCAGCAATGGCACTGAACTGGCATGAGCGCGCCTCAACTCGCTCGCTACCAAACAAGCATCTGGTGCCACCTAATTAAAACACCAGTTCCAGGAGGTGACATCCAGCATCATGAATCAAATGAAACATCTGCTAATTCTTACAACAGCCAGACAAAACAAGCCTAAAAAAGGCAAAACAAACATGCACACACACGCATTACTAACTTTGGCACTAAATTCCCACACTATTAACCAGTGCGTCTTCAGTTGAACCGATTGACTGTGCAAATTTGCTGCAACACATGCTCAGCTGCTCCACGGGCAAAAATGGATCAAATTTTACAGAAGTGGGTGAACACGCCTCACCGCACCACACTGCACCATGGAGGGGAAGCCTCCCTCGAGCTTACACAGTCTAATGGCACAGGCTATTAACTCAGATGATTAAAGGACTGGAGACTGCAGAAATCTCAACACATGCATGGCCTATAATAGCAAAATGCAGGGTGTGTTTTCCCCAGTGACAAACAGATGCTTTATTTTTATTTCTGCTATAAATAATTGGGGTTTTTTTAATAGGTATAGATAATCAGGCATTTACATGGTTTCCAGCAGAGCAGCAATATTAAGCTACTATGTTAGAGCCATTCATAAACTGAATACATTGCTGGAATTACTTTTTACTGTCATTATTATGCAACAGTCTCTACAATATGCGTTGTTACCACAGCAATAAAATGATTAGATTCTGAACATTTCTGGAAATCTGTAAGTAACACCACGGAGGTGAACCCTTAACAGAATCGAGTATTGAAGAAGAACTTTGGACGGTCGCTCATGCTGAACCCCGCGGGCTCCTGAAAACAGAGCAGGGACACAGTCCAAGGACTCGGTTCTGCCATCTTTTACACCATTTTGTACACCAACAGCACTTCATGTACATGGTTTAACCCTACAAACGAGCCTACTGTACACACGTGTAATGGCATTTCTCCAAGTGCCTCATTTCAATACACAATCTCATTAGCGCTTTGTTTATTCTTGCCCTCCCTCTTCCCATTACTCTTACAGAAACTTGTTGCCTATCTTGCTTTGAAGTTGTCTTTTTTTTTTTTTGCTCTACTATAAGACCATGAAGAAGAGGCTGTTTAACCTGAATGAACTCTCCAGAATATAACTTTGCCTCCTTGCTCTGTTACTGATTTTTAAGCAGCATTTTGTATGAAAGAGGCAATCAGAAACTGAGCAAAAGGACAAAAGATATTCTACATCGACTCCAGACATCACTAGGTCAATCTGCCACTAAGGGTGGAGATACAGGAAGGCAGAAGGAAAATCCTAGAGTAACCTTTAATGACCTATCTATGCTCAGCCAAAGAAAAAGAGTTGGGTTTGCTTGCCCCCCACTCCCCCTGCCCCAGGATGAAGAAGAAAATAGGAATTTCAGGAAGGGATAATACACAAGCTGATTGCAGCAGCTTGCAAATGAACTAGCAGGGGGTGTCTGGGAATAGATACCAATTTCCATTCCACCCAGAATGGAAGTTTCTATATTAGAGGGTATTATTTCTGAGCAGTCGGCATGGAAGGAGAAGCTGATGCAATAAACCACATGAAATTTCTAAGTGATCAGGATCAGAAAGAGAAAAGAAAAGTAACTGAGGTTGCAGTCTTGCTAAATACTAAGATGGGGGGGATACGGAGAAGACACAGCTGCCAAGGCAGTTGCTGAACAACACTCTTCAGCGATAAGAGGCACCAGCCATTCTTCGAAGCAATAGTAGCTGCCAAGAGCTACAGAGAAAAGAGTGAATTGAAGGGGATAGAGGGGTCAACTGCACTGAATACGAAAACAAGTCAAGGCCAAGGACAGGCATGACGCTTTGGGATTTGGCCAGGAGGTGATAATTTGTGGGTTTAGTCAACTGCAATCTCAGTGGAGTAGAGAGGGCAGAAACTCGTTGAGAAAAGAGAGAGTTGGCAGGAGAAAGATGAAGGCAGCCAGAATACAGAGCAGGAATAAGGAGCTTGGGTAGGAGAGAAAAGGAGAAGGGGAGCCTGGCAGCGGCAGATATGCTTGGAGAATTGTGGGTTTTTCCCAGTCCAGGGACGGAAAGGCAAATCTGAAAGTTGAAGTGATGCCAAGAGAGAAAACAGGGTTAAGTGAGGCAGCAAGAATGGCAATGACTGAAAAAGGTTACAAGGGATCAAAGTAGGAGCTCAAGAGAGCAAGTCAAGAGCAGGAAGAATGAGGTTTGTCCATCACAGGGCGCACATAAGAGATCAAAAAAGAGAATTTCCATCCTAAACCACTGTCGGTCACTACTCCTCAGCCAGGGGGAAGAGCTGTGCCCTTCTACTTCATCCTCCTCAGCTGGTCCTCTGAGGCCTCTGTGTGTCAGTAATTTTGGAAAAAGCTTTCCAGAATTTCTCAAAGAGCAATGGCATCCTTTCACACCTTCTGTTTTAAAATCTGAACTAGATTAGCACCTAGCACCTAGCACCTAGGTTAAAAAAGGTACGGTATATTCTTCTTTTATCTTCCATCCCTTTAGTTTAAGCTCTGTCTGGCTGCAAGAAGCAATGACTTTGACTTGCTGCCATCTGCACTTACTACACTGACAGAGGAATACCACGTACCAGTCCCGAGAAGTCTATTTGCCTGAATTTCCATTAAGACTATGGCAATAACCTCTAAGCAAATGTTGCATGAAATCATGACACCATTCACATTGATGCTAAATCTCTCCTGCCCTCTGAAAAAATCCTGATCTCACCCTCTGATTTTAAAAGTCTTCTGTAAGGGCAGCTATAAAACTCCACCGGTCCTGATATCATGCATGTGTTAGCCAGATCACTGCTCACACTTGATATATTTATTAACAACTTCAGGATACAATTTCTTATGCTATTTACAGGATGCAAAAACATGTTCTGACAGTTTATAGGGGGGAAAAGCATGCTATGACCAGACAAGGACAACAGCATTACAACCACAATTACAACAAAGCTGCCCTTACTGACCCCAGCAACAAAGGAAGAATCGGAGGGAAAATATCTGTAATATTTTATATCCTGAACTAATTAAAGATCTCATTCCCCAAACAGCCAGATAGCAAACATAAGCAGTGCCTCCAGATGAAGGATTCCTATTTTGATGGTTACTGTAATGAGCACATTCCCAAAGGAAACAGCCAATAAAAAGCATCTCCTATCTGGAGGATGCTGAATGAAAGATGGACTTTTCTTAATTTTACAGCAATTCCTTATTGCATCATATCAGCCTCTGCCAAAGGTCTCAGTTCAATTTTTCTGTAATGAATTTGGAGACTCAAAAGAAAAATTCCATCCCATCTTAGCTGGGTAAATTTCTCTCCTTGCTTCAGAGCTGACAACGATTACGAATAAAATGCTGGTTTTACACCACTGTATGCAGTTTTAATTAAAATTTATTAACTTGAAAGAAATTATCTTCTCATCACCAACAGATACTAGAACAAAAATGCCTTTTATTGTGTTATTAAACTGATGTTTCAGACAGAACCATCACTACAGCACACTCTAGCTCAACTGCCTAGTGGCAAATTAGACTGATCTTTGCCCTCTGCTTCCCCCTTTCCTTTCATGTGCATTGCACCTCGGGCAAAAAAGATCACACTAGCACCTTCTGGAAAATTTTATACCTACAGCCTGATGTGTCTGCTAAATCACACACAGCTTTCCTTATCAAATTGCTGGACCACTTAGGAAAAAAAAAAACCCAACACCTATGTACCTTGCCCACCTCTTATGATAAAAAAGCAAATACCGGGGGGCAGGCTGTGATGCACCAAGCACTGGACCACATGCACTCTGAAAGGATCTTTGCAGTCACTATTTTTGAAGTGACAGCTGGAGTTAAGAGATCCAGAGGGAGAGCACATAAAAGTCAGAACAACTTTTAAAAAGACTTTTAGAAAATGACAAAATTTAAAATGCCAACAAGTATCATGAAGGGGGTTAGGCAGTAGGGAATGATTAAGGGAGCTGGGGAAAAAAGCTGTAGACCAGGAGAACACAATACTCCAAAGTTCAAATGGGAAGAGTTGAACACATTGGGTAGATTGGCAAGATGTTATTTGAGATGATGTGATGAAGAGAATAGTTACTGGTGACCTGACCAGTACCTGACCAAGGACAAGGAGACAGAAGAAATTAAGAAAATCCATCAGAGAACCTGTTTGAGGGTCCTGAAGGGATGTGCTGGAGGTGTGATTAAAAATGAAACTCCTTAATCCAGGATAAGAGTGATGAAGAGGATGTCACTGGAGCAGGAATCAGACTGAAGAGAGAGACTTGCTGGGGGATGAGGTGGGAAAAGACAGAGATTTCCCAGGTCAGATGGCAGAAAAGAGCTGTGGGACCAAAGGCTGGTCAGACAGGTGAGGCAGGATGGGGCATGGCTAAAAATAAGAATAGAAAGGAACCAGCAGCACTCTCAGCAGTGTAACTCTTAAAATAAGGTTTTACAAGTGGGTTTTATTCATAATGTCTCTCTTGCATGGGCTTGAGAGGAATGGGGACCACAGACAGAGATAAATACAACTATCATGACAACTTGAATTTTTTTTTCTTAAGGAGCAAAACTGGAAAAAAAAAAAAAAAGCAGAAATGGCAGGGAGGTGATGGGAAGGTTTTTCTCCTTCGTGGAGACAGGGTCTTATTTGGCACTGGATAGATCATAGATAAGCACAAAAAGGAGAGGCTTCCCAAAGGGGGAAGGCTCACTGGGCTGAAGGGGTTAAAGAGGGAATAGATTATGAAGAAAAGCAGAGCGAGGAATCAAATTGCTTCAGTGATAAAGGACATTCAAGGTGAGAGACAATACACTGCAATAGGTATTTACCGTAGCAGACTGAGTGGAGTGGGATCATTTACGTGGGCTTTGTAAAACAGTACAAACACAGCAAGCAATTATACCACCATAAATAAACCAGCAGCACACGTGCAAATGAGGATGCCTAACAGAGTGTGCACAGGAGATACGGCAATTGCCAGGAGACTCGATAATCGCTCCCCAGGGCCCGACTTCGAGGGTGGAACATCACAGGCAGAAGGCAGCAAGCGCTGCCCTACACAGCCCTTCCTCTGCTAACCTGCTGCACACAGATACAGAACAACAAATGCTTAAACTTGGGGGAAAAAAAGGATGTTTTCAATTCCCTTTCTCACCTCCTTGAAGATAACCTGCAAAATTATGCAAACGCTGAGTTAGTTCAGGTTGCTGATCATGAAAATCAATCCGCCTCCATTTGATGGGATTTGGCAATTAGCCACATTCAGGTTCCAGTAATTTTTTATGGCTTCCTAACCAGATCTCAAACCATATTGTAAATCCCAAAATCATAACCCTTCCTCCTGCAATGTGGTGATTGCCCCACCATTTATAGCTAGTACAGACTCAAGAAGACCTCTGCTCTACACATGGATTCTTCCCTGTGTATGTGCTACTGGCCATGGTAAAACATCTCTGACTTTGGTCTCATGGAATATGGCTATTTTTGTACATTATCGAACATTACCAGCTCTTAACTCACCTTTTCAGCTTGACCAAAAGCCCACTCCAAACTCCTAGCAATCTCACCACCCATTCTGGCTGGTAGCACTCCACAACACACCAGCCTATCGCAGGCCATGCCTCTTCCACAGAGAGCACACTTCTTGCCAGGAAAGGTTGAAAGTTGATAAAGACAGTCAGTTAATCCTATTTAAGTAAAACGTAGGCACAAAACCACAGCAACATGAGACAAAACCCCTCTCCTCTGTATCTCTACCCCTAGTTTGGGTTCAGGAGCTCTCAGGTGAGGGCTAAAGCTGAGGTGATCCAAGGCAACTGTAGAGAGCTTTTGTCCTGGTTTCGGCTGGGATAGAACTAATTTTCTTCATAGTAGCTAGCATAGTGCTGTGTTTTGGATTTAGTACCAGAAGAATGTTGATAACACACTGATGTTTTCAGCTGTTGCCAAGTAGTGCTCAGACTACTCAAGGACTTTTTGAGCTTCTCCTGCTTGCCCAGGTGCATAACAAGCTGGGAGTACAGCACAGTTAGCACAGCTAACCCAAACTGACCAAAGAGCTATTCCATACCATATAACGTCATGCTTGGGGGGGGGCGGTTAGTTCGGTCGGTCGGTCACGGGGAGACTGCTCGCGGCTCGGGGACTGCTCGCGGCTCGGGACGGGCTGGGCATCGGTCGGTGGGTGGTGAGCAATTGCATTGTGCATCATT
>NW_009259797.1:545806-588386 GCF_000687185.1 Egretta garzetta
TATCTTGCCAGAGCGCATCATGCTGCGGTCGGTTAGTTCCGTTCAGTCGGTTGCTCGCGGCTCGGGGACTGCTTGCGGCTCGGGACGGGCTGGACATCGGTCGGTGGGTGGTGAGCAATTGCACTGTGCATCATTCGTTTTGTATATTCTGTATATTCTGTTACCATTCTCATTATTACTATTATTATTATTTTCTCTTATTAAACTGTCTTTATCTCAGCCCTCGGCTCTAACCTTTTATTTTCTTTCCGATTCTCTTCCCCATCCCCCTGAGGGGGGGGGGGGAGTGGGCGAGCGGCTGCGTGGTGCTGAGTTGCCAGCCGGGTTAAACCACGACAGCTTTTCCCTGTGAGAGGATGAAGTTTAGAGAATTAAAACTTATTTTATTTAAAATCCATTAATTTTACTCCTTTTTGACAGGGCTGATCATGGAATGCAAACCAAAAGTGCCCTTGACTTCATGAGTAAGTCTAAAAAACTTTCATTTCACTACTCATTTGAGGCACTTCTTTATGTAGTGGCTTTTCCTTTGGCTACTTAGTGCTGGGAGATAAATGGGATAGCTTTACACATAGCTGAAGAGAAATCAAGTTAGACCCAAAAGATGGACTCAATCTGACGATTCCTCAACCCTTGCTGCCTGCCCCTGTCCAAGCGCCAGCTGAATTGTAGCTGTACGGTTGCGCTGGAGCTTTTTGCAAACGATTGCCTGTCAGAGTCGCTCCAGAGGTGTGCAGCATTTTGCCTTCACTGCCTGCCTCCCAGCAGCATCTCCTCCTAATAACCTGCAATTTATACTTGCACAAAGCACTTACCCACACAGCAGTTCTGGGACTCACACATTTCATGTTGCACTGCAAGGTGTCTCTAAAAATCCCATCACCTAAATTAATAGCAAAAATGAGTGTTTGACATTAACGGGGCATCTTCTACCTACTTTTTGCTCATTTATGATGAGGCTGGAGGGGGGAATCCTACTTTCTCGGAGGTATAGCCTATATGCAACTCCACTCACTGATTTAGAGACAAGCCTTTGTCTTCTCTACTCACAGCCATCGTGACTTTGTCAAACTGTCTGTCTCAACTGAAAACAATCCCCGTATTGATTGGCACTGGGATGGGTTGTAAAGCTGGCAGGAAGAAAAGCACTTCCCCACTTGTAAGCTCAGTGAATTTGAGAAAGAAATGTGCTTGGACAGCTACAAGTCTCTTTTTACAAAGTCAGTTTTCAGAATAAAATCACCAGTAAAGGCTTTTTCCTGACAGTCGCAAATAATTCCAGCAGAATAGTTATAAAGTGTCTAAAAGATGTTTTAACCTGTCTTGAAGTACCTGTATGACATCTTTGGCTGTCATAAGAAGGACAAGGATTAAAAACATGGTTGCTGGCATGAGGAGTTACTCTTGGGAACTGGAATAACAGGCACAGCAAAAAGATACATAGAAAAAAGCAGAAAAAACCCCAAAATTCCACAGCTCCAGGAGCCTCTCATGATGGGTCCCCAAAGCAGAGGCACTGTTCTCCAATCCAGGAGCTGGGTGTCCCTAGAACAGAGAACCCCAGGAGAAATGAGGTGCTCATGTCCCCACCTCAGCCACATGCAGCTGTCGAGAAGTGGTATTTTATTGAAGAGAAAAAAGAAGAAACCACAGAAATGCACTTAATTTCTCTAACCTGAATACAGCTGGGGAGAGGCATGCTATAGAGCAAATTAAAAAATAGACACACAGTCCAAAAAATAGTAGTTTTAACCTTTCATTAATCAACCCCTGAGCTCCTCGAGCTCCAAAAGCCTCTCTAGGTACTGCCTTGTTTTCTTGCCCCTCCAAAGGACACATCTCCATGCTGACCACTAACATGCCAGAGCCACCTTGCCACACCACGTCTGAAGTACAAAGCACAAGCACACAAATCACAAACATATAGAAAGCCTGCGTTGAAGCTTACCATCATTACTTAATCACATGTTAAATGAGCTAAGAATTAACAGTTAACACATGAAAAAAGTTGGCTTTCCATCAAAAGCAATTATAATTAATTCCTGAGAAACGTATTTCTGGATGCCAAATCAGATGGAGGAATCGACTGGGGGATAGATACGCTCCTTCCATAGCTCCACTCGAAATTCTAATTAAGACCAGAAATACAAAAGTGGTTGTGGTGGAAAGGTTAATAGGAGAACAGGAAATCTCAAGAGAAACCATGCCAGATATTCAGTCCCTCTTTTTGGCTCTGCCACACTTCTTCCTTTAATAGACAAACCCTAGAGACACACATACACGAACACACACATTCTATTAGATGGATATTTTAGCAAAAATAAGATGACCACAAAATCATGTGCTCTGCCATCCTAGAGATCTTGTGGTCAAAGTGGCTTTGAAATCTTGGTCTCTGCTGCAATCAAAAATAACTGCCTCAGAAAAGTTGATATACTTGAGCTATTGGGGAACGGAAAGGATCCATAGCTCTGAGGATGCTGAGCATGCAGGCTGCTCCCTAAGCAACAGTGGTGCTGAACAATTACAGTTCAGACAATAGGATGGTGGTGCATGGTTCAGAAGAGCAAGGAACGTTTTTCAGCTAAAAAGCCCTTCTCTTTTGCACAGATTCTCCTGAAATATTCATAATATAAAGAGAACCTGTACAAAAGCAAACAGCTTTCTAGATGAAACTATCTCCAGGCTGGGAGAGAAAATAAGAGGTGAATGCTTTCAGCAATATTTCTTGAACCTTATGGTCTCCCACCAAGGATGCAGAAAGGAAGCTCGCGATACGGGAGAGGAGAAGCCTTCCCTGACCTCCCTGAGATATGTTACCCTTACAAAAACCTCCAAGCCCAGGCTAGGTGTCCCCATTTGGCAATTTCTGACTGGGTTTGAAAACAACCTGATTGCAGTATCTCTGAGCCATGAACTACCTCCTTCATTTCAACTGCAGGTATTGCAAATACCAAGAGCAACACTTTCAACATCACCATTGTGAAGACATGGGACTGCTCAACATGAGTAAAACCAGCCTGGTTAAAACCAGGCCCTTCTGATGACAACAAAAAGAGGTTTTGGAGAAAACCATCAGAAAGGTACTTTTAAAAAATTTTATTTTTCAACCGCTTCTCCCATTCATCAATGCTGGAGAAGACAGGGAAGAACTAAGACATTCAAACCCATCTCTATTTCCATCTCCCAGATCCTTGTGCATATGCTGCACAGTGGAGAATTCTCCTGAAGGAAAATACAGCTTTCAAATACCTACAAAACATTGTCTTGTGGGAAGGGGTTTCACAAAGGATCACAGGATCACCCCCCACAGTCTGGGGTTTTGACTTCTATTTAAGATATTTTCCTCTGAGAAAGAATCTTCTCTGGCAAATCACCCCATTATGGTCACTCAGACCCACCCCATGAATGGTATGAATGGATCCTGGGGTCACCTAATGACTCAAATTAATTTTTTAAATCACCACCCCACCACCCCACCCCACTTAATGTACTTCTTTTGATGACTCAAATGTCATTCATTGGGAAATAAAGTAGCACAGAAGTCCCACTACCTGTGATTTCCATAAATATTTAGGCTGCTTAACCAAAGCGCTATGCATAAAGGTATCTTCAAGATTATTCTGTACTTGCCATCTTATCAGGAGAAATGCTTCCCTTCCTATTATTTATCTTACATAAAGTGAGCCATAGTGATGTGTTTTTTCTTCTTTTTTTTAAGATTAATTTATTGGAAATTCTCTGTCTGCATTAAGATTAATTTAAGCCCACTAAAACTGATAAACTGATGTTACTGGCCTCAATCCACACTACCTTTTAAATCTTTGGATTCTCATTCCAGGGCCCTGATGAAAGATTCATTCCAAGTAGCTAAAGTAATCTCTACTTTCTACTCCCTCTCCTACATGCCACTCTTTTCCAGTATAATCCATTTTATGCTTTCAGTTATAAATACATAGTTCTGTCTACCTGGCACTTTAGATAACAGAGTCCCCCTATAGCACAGTCTGCCTTGACCATGTTTAACGTCAATCACGGGGACCTTCTCTCTTACTGATGCTGGTCACCTCATCCTTGGTGTAAAAGTAGAGGGAAGAAATATTTCCATGTTCAAGATGGAAAGGCAGAAATCATGAGTCTGCATCAGGTCTCCACACCTCAGTAAAACACCGTAAATAAAACATTATAAATCTATCAGTTTGGGGATCAAACTTGGTAAAAACTGACATCCAGAAGAAACTGGACAAACTTTACTCAAATGAAGGTTATTTCACGCTGGTTTTCTACTATTCTTTATACTACTTGAAATGAAAAATATAAGCCAAGTGTTATGCACAACACTTGTTGCCGCTGAAAGCTATGAGTCCAAGTGAAGGGTTTCTGTAAAGCTACTTTTTCAACTATATGATTTTTTTTTTTCTTTTTAAATTTAAAATCTCAGCACTCTGGCGAATTTCTGATGCCATGGGAAATAATTATCTGCAAATAAACATCTGTCCAGCTTGCAATACACACTAATACACAGGCACCAACATAGTTATACACTGAGAGCTTCAACCTTGCGGGAATTGGGCATATAGTTGAATTTAAGCATACACACGTACATCATTTTACACCAAACAGACACTAAACCTAAACTAATATTTAGTATCTTAGTGATCTAGGGCATCAAAAACCAGGCCACAAATGTAGAAACTTCATAATACAATATTTATACCAATCAACTTCATTTTTTATGACACCTTGCAAGGCATAAAATGCTTTAGAGGGTTAAATAATAAATGATAGAAGAGAAATGAGAGGGAGAAAGTTGTAAGGACTAAAATTTGTATCATCTGATGAAATACAAACCGACATGGACTCACTGAGGGAGGAAGATACAAAGAAGCTGGCCCAGACAGGGAAACCTGCAGAGGCTCTTTAGCGTTAATAGAGACTTTTTCTTTGGGTTTAGCTTGAATCTCATTTTCATTCTGGGATAATATAGTATTCACAGGCCATCTTAGGTGTAAGAGCTTTGTCAAAGGACAACATTTATTAAGTTATTAAGTTGTTATCAAATATTCTCCTATTCACGTTCTGCAGCGTTTTCAGATCTTGGATTACATTTTGTTTTTTTTTTTTTAAACAAGCTTTGCATCCAGTGGGTTGTTTGTGTACACAAAGCAGGACGACGGCACACGGGCACCTCCCGGACCTCGTGGGTTATGGGAGCGTGGTAGCTCAGACACACTGTCATTATGATACCATTTATTATCATAGCATTGATTATTTTATTGATTATTATAATTGATTTATTAGTATATAATTGATTATGTTATTATGATATTGATTGCCACCTCTGCTAGCAGGACCACATGCTTCAGTGACCCCAAAATACCACTTTCACAGGCTCCATTTCACTGATGATCGAACTCCCAAGAAATATTGTCGCCAGATCCAGTGAATTACATGCAATACCAAAGGCTCCTACCTATGAGAGCATTAGACTTCTCACTGGAGTTTCAGCAAGATGGTTACACAGTTCCTGCTGTGTTACTGCACACAGCTCACGCAAGGTGATACTGCATAAATAACAAGTATTTTCTTAACTGTGTCTTTCAATTATTTAGAGGTACTTGGCAAATGCGCCACTAACAGCTGTTTTATAACAGATTCCATGGTACCGTACACCTGGTGCTAATGCTTCAGCATGTCTAAATGGTTTTCTAAAGATTACACAATCAAACATCATGAGATAAAATCACTGTAATTGGAACCCTCATCAAAAAAGAAATTACTGTTACACTTACAAACCGTACACACTACTTTCCAAAGCCAAGCAAAAAGTAGTATTGCGATAGCCACAGAACTAAAAGATCTCTCCTGATCTTACCCCAAATTCACCGATCCTGCTTCTTGCCATGATCCTGCAACAGCCATACAGTGTCCGTGTGATAATATGGAACATGAAAGCCATCTCTGATGCAACTACTCTGTTTTAAGTGAAATAAAAATACCAGCTTAAAACCTAAATCAGAGCAATATCTCAAATACTTTGCCACAGACCCCTTTTACTTATCTGGTGGCATCTCTAAAAGTAAAAATTTACTGGTGACCTTTGAGTCATGCCTTAAAAACGGATTTCCTCAGCAGTGATACTATGCTGAAAGCCTTTATTCTGATCCCTAAATGCTATGTAAATAAGTGGACATTTTTTAGATGCTGCATATCAAAGCAGTGCCAGATAACTGTTAGCTTCACCCAGGTGTTTTCAATAAAACAAGCTGGGTAAGAGTAATGCAATACAGATTTGCTGAATCTGATCATGGCTTTAGAGAATTTGCTATTAAAACAACACACGGGAATTGCATGCGTGTCTCCAGGTTTATAATCTGCCTGGGAATCTGTAAACAGGAAGAGAATTTTTAACTACATTAATTTTTGCATATATTTAAATGCTGTAGGATTACTGTGACTATGATTTGCACAGAAATGGTGGCTCTGCAGGTGTTTAGGTGCGCACCGGGTTTAGTGAAATTAATGCTAGCCTTGTCACTAACTTCAAATGGGATTTTGAACACAAATAGATTATGTTAGATGAGATCACATCAGATCACAGCAGATCAAAGACCACGCCAAGCTAAATAAAATAGAAAGATATGATTGATGGGCAAAGCCATGGACACAGAGCTCTGCGGACAGGTTCTCCTCAGCTGTGAAAGCCAGTAGGGTCAACTGGGAGACCCACTGCTGCCCTCAATTAATTTGTACAAAAAAGACGGTCAACAAGTGAAGTAGCCTGCTCCTTGCTCCCAAGCATCATTTCACAGGGCACTTGCAGAGTGGAGCACCAACCTCGGTGCAGAACTTTTCAACACCACCAAGTTTAAACACTCGGTTTGTAGTTAGCATGAATGAAACTGAATGCCCACTTGCTTCCCGGAGTGGCTCAGTAACACTGATCGAGTTAAAATAAAAGTTATTCTGATTAACCCCCCTTCTGTTGTCTTCCCCTTGGGGAGTCTCACTCCCACTCCAAAAGGCTGGAAATAAACTGTTTTTATTAAATCACATTCAATTACAAGAGTATTTATTAAAACCAATAACTGCAACTGGTAAGAATCCCCCTGTGCTTGTTTCTAGGTATTTAAATTAAGTTAAATGCACAATAAACTTTGCATTGTTTCAATTTACATGACCCCAGAGTCTTTAGACATCCCGTAGGCAAAATTCACAGACTTATAAACTGCTATTAAACATGAACATATGGTGGACTCGTCGTCCTGTGCTGCTGCTGCTCCTACAGGAGGGTTTTGAAGTGCCTTGCTGCCTCTAAACCCATTAAGGCAGCCTTACACCAAGTCAAAATCCCCCTTCATCCCAAGGAAAGCTGCTTTATTTCCAACAACAGCTCCAGTGAAATAGCAACAGTCCCACCAGTGAGACATTCGTTTTCCATATGCCCTGGCACCTGCTGGGCTCTGGACGTATCATTGGACCTGCATTTTCCACAGCAGATTCACCGATTTCCCAGTCATTTGGGCCACTACCACAACTCACAGACCTCAGAGTCCACCAGGAACATGGATTTGCACGAGCTCAGTAACTTGAGGAAGTCCCCTTACAGAAGGATATCCCCTAGATTGCAGTTGAGGAGGTGTTTCTCCTGGCTTCTTCCAGTACCATCTCACAAACTGCTCACAGGGTGGTACCCAGGCTTCCTTTATGCACCCAAAAAACCCAACCACTCATAGTCTAGATGAGATTCCTCACCTTCACTTGTGTCATGGTTTAACCTGGCTGGCAACTCAGCACCACGCAGCCGCTCGCTCACTCCCCCCCTCCCTCAGTGGGATGGGGGAGAGAATCGGAGAAAAGAAAAAAAAGTAAGAACCGTGGGTTGAGATAGAGACAGTTTAATAAGAAAGAAGAATAACAATAGTGATAATAATAACAGTAAGAGAATATACAGAATATATATAAAACAAGTGATGCACAATGCAATTGCTCACCACCCGCTGACCGATGCCCAGCCCGTCCCGAGCAGCGATCACTCCCCCCGAGCTGCGATCACACAGCCCGAGCTGCGACCACCCTGCCCGCGACCGACCAACCGAACTAACCAACCCCCCCCGAGCATGACGTTCTATGGTATGGAATAGCTCTTTGGTCAGTTTGGGTTAGCTCCACCCTGAGCCACCGCTCCACATCAGCTTTGCTTGGTTTTCCATTCAGAATAGAAGCAAATCACTGAATTTCTCTGGCCAGTTCTTGACCCTGCTCTTCCTTCCACCTTCTCCCTTTTGAGTCCCATTGCGGGATTCAATTCAGTATCTCATTTGAGTAAATATCCAGTTTCATTCCACTCCCTTGGTAATTCTGCACATAAGAATTCTCTTTGGTTCAAAGTTTCCCCAAGTCACTTTTCACATCAAATTTTAACATTTTACACATCTTTCACTGCAGAAGTGCCACTTAGTTTCCCTGTTAAAGAGTAGTTTGAGTCCTACACTAAAAGCCTAATCTACACACAATATAACACACCTTTCCTGCACAACAGAAAGTTCAGACAGTATTTTCTGAGAACTCACAAATAAGGTCATTTTTCATTTTATGAACTAAAAATCAATTGAAAATGGGTTGGTAGCAACCCTCCTTAGACTCTATTCTAACCATATCTTTACCCTGCAGGCACAACTTAAGAGGAAAACATCGTTTAAAAGACCAATTTAATCTGTTCCAGGACTTTAAAAAGAATAAAACCCTATTACTCACTCACCATAATTATAGATATTATACGACCTCAGTACAGAACAGAGTCAAGATTCTTTGGGTGAACTGATTGTGCATTTCCATTCCTTAACATGTTTGATTTCTTTTAAGGTTAACCTTAACTCTAGATATGCTGCATTTATTAAGTTTGTTCTGGAATAATTGCAATATCCCTGTAATGTGCCCAGCCCTAAATTACTTTCACATACTCTAATCCTTATCTGCATTTTAATAAAACTTTAATTCTGGAATATGTTTTAAATTATCCATTTGCAGAACACAAAGACTATTCAAGTTTACTTTGACTCTATGACTCTTAGGAAATCTTTATTCGAAGTTGAATCACCTTTCAATGTGTCCGGTCATGTCTCTTTTGCTTTGCTAAGTCCTTACCTCACTTCAAAGGCTTGAGAGCGTCCAACCAAACTAATTTCCTCCTCTGAAAACCACGACTATACCGTTCCTACTTTTGCCATCTGTTTCATATGTGGTTTTGCTCTCCTCCTAATATACAAAACCTTGCAAAACCTCCTTGTACTTCTAGCAACCGAACTGAACACCACGGTATTTGTGTAATACACTGGTACAGAAAGAAGAACACGATTTATTCAGTCATCTACACCATCGCCTGTAGTACCTGGATTCGTCACTAATGGTCTCTCCCCAAGTGCTGATTAAGTCACATACCGCTTATCTTCTGACAGCAGGCGTTACATGGTAAAACTCAAAGAATGAAAATAATAATCCCAGCCCATCTCACAAGAATTTTAAAATGCCCTTGCCATTAATCACTATGCTCCTTTCAACAAACTTTATCTGGCAGCAAGACAAATCAGCAAAGCCAGAGCCTGTATCTATATTAAAAATAGAAGACCACAGGAAATTTCTCCAAAGAAATCTGTTACAAAGACATAAAACTCATATTCTACTTATTAATTTTGACATTTTTCCTCTAGCCAAATAGTACCACAACCATGAACTGTGTGTAACAGGTGTGGACTATCCATATCTGAAATGAATAATGGCACATAATAATAGCTTTTAAGGTCAAAAAAAATCATTAGATCACCTAATCTGACCTCTCATATAACACAGACATCATCACTCCACTCATCTGACCCTCGACTGAACTTCAAAACCTAGGCTATGCAGCTTATGTATTCCCTTGTGGCTTATTTTCCTGAAGACGCAGGGAGATGGGGCTTAGGCTGTTCCAGTGGCGGCTCACGCTCTGACATCCAACCTCAAGTTGTCTGGCTGCAACCTCCTCTCTTTTGGGTCCTTCTTTTCCCCCTTCCTCTGCTGCAGTGAAGATCCCCATAGCACCTGGCACTGTCTCTGCATGAAGGCTTTGACCATGTTCACCAATCACTACTTCGCCTGCTTTGATAAACTAAGCAAAATGAACTCTAGAATTTTAAGACTTCTCACCAAAAAGCAGTCTCCATTACTCCCACGACTCCAGTCCTTTTTCTGTTTCCTTACCAGCTCTTCTGACTCAGGTGGGGGCACAGATATCCTCTCCAGGATCTTGTGGATCTTGTGGGCCATGTTAGAAGTCACTGATTTTTTATTTTTTTTTTTCTCATTTCCTGTTGCTGTCAGTCAAAGACCAATTATTTCATTAAGGTATCATCCAACCCAGAACTTAAATATTCAGTTCTGAACAGTATCAAACTCGTCAAAGTAAGTGTAGGTCTACAGAAATAATAAGTGGGCTTAAATTGCTGTTACAGCTTGAGCCAAAAAGACTGAGACATTTCCATATACCCAATACCATACTGTGTGCTACCAGCCTTCACGCTTGTAAACTTTACTATCCTGTTTGATTCTTAATCACCAACCAACTTGGCAGGCCACAGTGTCCAGCAGCTATGAAACGCATGGGAAAGCAAAGGAAAAGTGGGCTGCTGCCAACTGCTTTAGTTGACCTCAAAAAGAGCAAAAAACAACAGATACTCAGTGTTGCATCCTATAACAATAACTATCAGTAAGAGAAGGGTGATGAAAAACAAAGGTAAACTTATACTTACGGCATGTTGCTTCCTTTAAAGCTGCAAATATAATAATTATACAAGCCCCTCATTTCATGGAGTCTTAATATCTTGTGGCATTTGTTTTCTTACCCTCCACAACTGAAACCTCTTCATGCTGCCATCTGCTTCCAAAAGTCCAACTCCCCCCTTCCTTGGACTGAGCAACAGTCTCCTGCTCCTGCAGGCCTTACTTTTCAGCCAAAATCCAAACCAAAACAAAACAAAAAAAACCTGGCTAGCGATAATGTTGAGGTGAGGAAAAACCATCTGCCAGCTTTTAAAAGCACACGTGCGCACACACACGCAGATAAAACAAAGAAGCCATTTCAAAGTGAAAGCTGTAATAAGAACAGTTTGTATTAAAGTCAGAAAAAACTTATGGCAGGAGAACTGGAACAACCAATAGCAAAGGAAAAAGCATCTTCTCAATTTTTTTTTCTTTTGATAACTTAGATTCAAATACAGATTTCTTATATAGAGAAAAAAAGAGGGGTTAGCAATTGCTAGCTGCTGGGTGCAGCCATTAATCCGAGGGACCACGTTGACATTACCAGCAGCGTTTGCCCCTGGCCTTGCTTCACAGAGGAGGGAAGGTGCCGCTGCTCATTTAGTCTCCAGATGCTGGAGGGAAAGAAACTCAATGAGCTGGACCAAACGCAGAATTGCTTTTGG
This sequence comes from Egretta garzetta, assembly GCF_000687185.1. Classification (NCBI taxonomy): domain Eukaryota; kingdom Metazoa; phylum Chordata; class Aves; order Pelecaniformes; family Ardeidae; genus Egretta; species Egretta garzetta. The sequence goes on from NW_009259797.1 coordinate 557,269, forward strand.
GATATTGCAAGAGCTGTGCATTTTTTAACCTTTTTATTGAAAATTCTTTGCAAATCTGGGGGAATTAGCAAACTTGACCATGTGTATAGATCAATAAACACAGCGTCTGTGAGCTGACATGTTCTTTGACCATGGAGACTTGTTATACTAAAATGACAATAAATAATCTGGTGAAGTCAGCATGCACTATACACAACTGTTTTGCTTCATCTCACTGATAACCTGGTGTAACAGAGCAGCAGGGGAGACAGCAGAACCTGCTCAGCGATCCCCCAGGGTGAGCACCATCCCTGCATCCTGCCTGGGCTCACCCCATGATTTCCCAAGTGTGCAAAACCCAACTGCTGCATTGCAAACGTCTCCCTGATGTCCACGCACAGTTCTAAGGTATCTTAGCACCCTCTGAGATGGCATGAGTCTTTTATTTGGGGCTTTTTTTACTGGAAAGGTTTTCTGATCTTGAAGTCTACCATAAAAGACCACAAAGAGGAGTCAGAAACATCGTCATGGGTAATTGCCAATGACTCACCTCACATGAGATAAATGATTAATATTAGCCCAATTATATCTTACAAATTTTATCTTCCACTCCTTTGCTTTGCCAAGGAAAGGCAGATGGTAAATCAGCCTACAACTTAGACATGAAAAAAAGAAAAAAAAAAACCCTTCAAGACAAATAAGTGTAAACTGACCTACTTCCAAACAAGAATTTTAAAGAGTTCTGGGTTTTAATTACAGTTATATTAAAGCAATGTCTCCTCAAAAACTTCTAAAAATATTAGAAAGGACTAATTTAAAAGCTCGGCAAAACAACAGACACAAGAAGGACTGAACTGGACCAAACCATGACTTCATTTTTGCTGCTGCTTGGAGCCAGATGAAAGGCTACAGCATGAGGACAGGGAGACCTCCCTGGGCAGACCTTACCAGCTTCTGGCAACCTAAACTTAGAGAATTCCTGAGCCATGAGAAATTACTGTTTCTTGGTAAGTAATAGCTCTCAAAAGGCTTTTCATCCATGGCTTTCTGTAGCCCTTTGGTGAGCCCATTTCGGTCCCTAGCAGGCAGAGCCGCCAGGGGTGCAGAGCATTCCCCCTTGTTTGCTCTGACCTTGCTGCCTGGTTGTTTCATTTGATGTCCCCAGACCTTTTAGCAGGCACACCCGTGAAAAATCACTCCTTTCTACCTCCTCTTTTTGCCACTTTGGAAATGCCACCTATGGCATTTATGTTACCTCTCTACAAGCCACAGTCCCCATCCATTTACTCTCCTCTCCCACAAAAGCCATTCCAGGTGCATGAGCATCGCTGTCGCCTTGCCGCAGCTCTCCCCTTGCCACACCCTTTTGATCCAGCGATGGGTGTACTTTTATATGCATTTCTTATTTTTTCAGAGTCTCGCTGTCTTGGCAAAAGGGTAATTCTGATGATTCAGCCTCGCACGGTGCACACGCAGACGTATGCATTTGCTCAGACACTACAGAAGGGGAATGTGCACTTCAAGTCCATTCACTGTTAATGCACACGCTTTCGGCTGCGGGACTCTGCTCCTTCGCACTTTGCCAAACTTAAATGACTCAGTATTTAAACTTTTGTACTGGAGATCTGTATCACAGCAAATTGATCATCATCACTCTTTATTTTAGGCCAAAGCAAAACCAGCCACTATTTCTCTGGATGAAACACTTTAGTTTGTAAATTTGGTGAGGAGAATCTCAGTTTTCATTTGTGTTTGACTCGTCAGGATACCTTTGGTGTCTGAGCTGCAGATCCAGGGTGAGATGTCCCGCTAACTGCTGCTCTAGCTGTGGCAGCGCTGGCCACTGCACAGGGCAGCAGTGGTATTTTTGTATGGTATATTAAGTGGTGTACGATCACAGAATCATAGAATCATTTAGGTTGGAAAAGACCTTTAAGATCACTGTGTCCAACTGTAAACCTAACACTGCAAAGTCCACCACTGAACTATGTCCCCAAGTGCCATATCTACACATCTTTTAAATACCTCCGGGTATGGGGACTCAACGATTTCCCTGGGCAGCCTGTTCCAATGCTTGACCAGGATAGGGAAAACTTGGTAGCACTGGATTGGGAAGACAGAGACGGACTAGGACAGACAAGTGACATTGGGACAATGAAGGGTGAAGGCTTGTGACAACCCCTTTCCCCACACCTGGGACTGGAATCTGGAAATCTCAGTCTCACCACCTCAGAGGGCCTGCGAGTATCTGCAAAACCCACAGGCAGGTCTTACCACTTGCTAGCCCTGTGGAGCCTTCCAAACACATAGAGAAATAATAACAACAACAATAACAACAACGATGACAACAACAACGATGACAACAACAACAATGATGACGACAACAACAACAACAACAAAGAATGATAAGACTGCAAAGTCAAGCGGTCTGACTTAGAAAATGCCAGAAGTTGCCATAAAACAAAACTTAACTCATCCCTGATTCACACATTTATTTTTTCCAGCAGCTTATGTCTTGTATTAGGCACCAGAACATAAGTCTGTTGCACAGTATCATCCCACCAGTATCATCCCACCATAAACATACGTGTCCTTGCCACAGAGACGCTCAGTTAATTTATCAGCACAGTAATTCACTCCATTTATTGCCGAGCGCACAAAAGCATCCTGTGTCCTATCCCTATTCAAAGGAAAAAATAACAGGAACAACAATAGAAAAAAACCATAAAACCTTTAAATAGTGTCTCTGTGTGAGGAGGCACCAGTGTGGTGCTATGCAAGGATGTATAGGAAAGGGGAGCAGTGCACATGCACACACACAGAGCTCCAGGTTTGCCCACGGGACCCAGCTGAAGGAAGGGAAAGGAGGCCAAGAAAGCAACTCCCTACAAAACAAAATTTGCCATCAGCAATGCAACACTTCTGCCATAGTGTTACAATTTTGTTGTTCCCAAGTTTCGGTTATTTTCATTTCTCTTTTGAAATGGGGAAGAGATGAGGGACCTCTTCTATAAAATGCTTCTGTGTACTATATTAAGAAGCTCATTTGCATTTTAAAAATCCTGGTAGTGTTACTGGGTTCGCTTGAACTTTGTGGTGCAAAGCAAACGGGAGTCTCTCAAGACTTTCAAGACTCAGATATAATTCCATTAGTTTTCAATTAGCAGTTTGCCCACGTACATGCAAAATAAATTGATTTAGCACCTTAGTCCTGAGATACCAAAATCTAAATGGAGGGTTTTTTCTTCCTCTATTGTATCCTGTCTGCAAATATTAGTTACCATAACAGAATATCACGTAAATCAAATAACCACCTCTTTTTCATAATCACGTTGGCAGCTGCAGTGCCATGTTTCAATGGCTATCCACTGGAACTCATTAAGAAAGCATTATGTATAGTAAATTAAAATGCAGGGTCTATGATCTGCAGACAAAAGGATGACAAAGCTTATCAAATGTGTGCTGTAGACTTCTCATTAACTCAAGGCTTTAAACGGCATTGTACCCTCTGAGCAGGTTACTGTGCTCGAGCATCTTTCTGTTTGTAATGAGCAGTCTGTATCTGGCCTCATGGAAATTGCTCTGAAGAAAAAGCTGTGTTCCTTAATCACAATAAGACGAAATTTTGATTGGGATGAGATTGCACCCTGAGTCAGCTACTAGAAATACGGTCATTGCTGTCCATGTATTTAGACACCACCAGCCAACAGTTTGACTCACGGCAATGGGTGCTAAGCAGAGACGAGCAGCATCTCTAAGGGCTTGTCTTTGCAACCCCTCATAATTTTGGGGAAGCAAGAACATGGCACGGCAGCAAGTGCAAGGACAGCCAAGAGCCTGGTCCCACCAAAACCACCAGTCTATAAGAGGGTTTCTCCTCCACACCCTCAGGGGACTGTGACCAGAATCCGTCCCTTTCTATTTGCAAGACAATGGGGTTCACACTCTCTGCATCTCCTTTCCCTAACACGGCTCTGGGCTGCGTCAGCATCACACTCCCAACGCTTCAGAGGAACGCTGCAAGGCATGGGTGCACAAAACTTTCAGAGCAACACAGGAAAGTCAGTCATACACTGCACAGAGTTAATTCATTAAGCAAATCAAATCCCATCCTTGTCTTATAAAATGTCATGGGTTAGTTCCACACACTGTGGCAGCCTTATGGGTTTTTTTCCAGTGATTTCATGTTACGGATGATTATCTTTTACATCATAGGTGGTGCACAAAGCATCTACTCCTCACAACATGGCAGGCGATTGTGAAAACAACCTGAAACCCCAACAGCTGACAGAAATTTTCACAAGTTTAACAGAGGGATGCACAGAGCATTTGTCAGTGCATCTGACATGCATAATTAGCTTTGCCCATAAGCTTCACCATAATACTGCTGGACTTGCGCTGAACATGACAATGCAGACAACACTGGTGTGCTTCAGTACATCTCTGATTTCCCCAATGGCAGCTCTTTTCAAAGAACATCATTCACTCACCAGAAAATGAAAAGACACATCAACAAACTGCCCAGACCCTGGCAAGTGCTTAATTATCTACAACCTCTTCAATACAACTAGGGGCATCAACGTTGATGCTCCTTGCCTCACCTCCAAAAAGAAAAAGAAATTATTTATTAATATGAGTCATTGACTGTTCATCTGGGCTGCAAAATTCATGAGCAGAAAAAGGTAGGGAAGGAATGAGTGTTAGGGACAGGAAGGTGAATAGCTGCTGTTTAAACACTAACAAGTGAACATGTCTTAGACCTTAATAATTGAAGGAGAAAATTACCTATTTTCAATGGATTTTTCTATCTATTTTCAATGCATCTGAGTAATTTCTTTTTGTTACTTTCCGATGCTAGTCAGGCTGACAAGCAGTGCTGTGTAAAATAAAGCACAGCAGCAGGAGAAATAGCGCGTGGCAGTGTCACGTCTTAAAACTCCACAAGTTTGGTGCCTGTTCAGATGCCAACAAAAGCAGAGGTTTCCTGGTAGAGAGAGCAGCCACCGCGGTGCCAGCAAAGGCACTCCAGAAGTACCAGCTTCCAGCTCCACCAGCCTTCCCAAACCTGGATTAAGACACTGGCAAGACAAATACGTTCCTGTGGCTGCCCCATTCCCGTGGGCTAATGCCTCTGGCTCTGCATTGCAGGCAGGTTGCTGGCCGATTAATTCAACTGGGTGCCCACATCACAGCGACCACCTGAGCTCTCCCTGTTTTCCACCATTGGCTCTTCAAAAGACCCTCACCAGGCCTGATGATGCCAGGAGCCGCAGTCAGGCATCCTCCCGCATCACCTCAGCCTCTCTGCATCTCCACATGTTGACTGTCATCACCCACAAGGAAGGACTTCCCAGAGCCCGAACACAGCAAGTCTTCAGAAATTAAAGCAAACACAGATGGGATCCTGATTCATTTAAACTTGTTCCTAACTCCATAACACTGGTATTTAGCAAGCATTTCTGTTCAACATAAAGGCATCAGAGGCTCTCAGGTGGAGGATGCTGAGCAGATGCTCCCTTGCCCCAGCCTGCACACCACACAAGGCGGTGGAACAGGGCATCTACAGTCGGTGTAGCCCCCAACTCCCCTGCAGTAAAGCAAAAACTGGGATCCTGAGCATTATCAGAGTCCTTCTGGAGTCAAACTTCTGGAAAACTCTACTGTGTGGCCAGACACCCCATTTAGGTCTGTCAGTCCACCCTGGAGAAAAGGGCTCTGATCAGACCATGTCAACTCTTCACACTGATTAGCTCCTAAAGACCCATAAAAGTCCAGCTCCTCGATGCCATCTAAAATGACTTAATCGCATTATTTTTTCCCTTCATTTTTTCTCCCCTCTCTTGGCTGTTTTCTACTGTAACACTGGGAAGGTCTTTGTATTTATTCACACTTAAGGGAGATAACAACATAGCCAGAGCAGGAACAAGAAAATGAAGATTAGAGCCCCTGAGCTTTGCCAAATGGGTGAAGCTTATACAAGCATTATAGTGTTATCCACTGTGCACAGATGTGACTGAGGATGTGGAGTCATTACTGCTCTTCTGAAATACTTGTAGGACATTATTTAATATTGACTGACGGTGTGGAGGCTACAAGACCCTACAGAAGCAAAACAGGAGAAACCTGGTGATGTGAGGCCCCACTCCTGCAATTCGACACGTGCTTAACAATTCACACACCACATAACTTTCTAAGAGGTTTTTACCTCATTCCTGAACTGAGCTGAAAGATTTGGAAAACATCAGTAATGGAGATCATTTTGATGCTAGTAACAGTGGAAAAACACAGGAATTACCTATAGCTTAAAAATTCTAGCTAGTAAAGTCCATGAATATAGCAGGACAGAAAACAGGCAAGTTTTCCAAGAAAATAGCTTTGACAGGATGGGCGAAAGAAATGGAAGAGATGACAAGACTTGGTCAGCACTTGGTCAATCTCTGAGTCAAAGCAGGCTTTTGCATTTCCACAGCGCTAGCAAGTTGTAAACATCCCCGTGTCCCTGAATCATGGGCGGAAAGCTGAGCAATGAGCAAATGCTGAGTGGTGCTCCTGGGGAAGGAGGAGGAGGAGAAAGAGGAAGAGGAGGAAAAGGAGGAGGAGGAGGAGCCCAGCACTTCATTTGCGTTTGACATAGTGGTCAACCTTTGCCCCAGGGGCATCCAGCTGAAGAAACGTCCTGCTCCCTGCATCACCTAGCTGCCCAGGAGCCCTGTCTAGGCCAGGCTGCTTCCCGGGGAGGACAAGAGGTTGCTAACACCTACCTGAAACACAGATACACGCTCCCATCGTGACACCCTTAGGAAGATCAAAGAAGAGGAAAGAAATGGCTTTAGAAATAGGGGTGGGATGAACTCAAGGACATTGCAAGACCCACATTTTGAGATCTCATGTGAATTTTCCAAGACTATGTGCATTTGAGGACTTGGTTGGGTGCATGCCTTCCTGTAGAAGGGGCACTAGCATTCAGTCCAGCTTGGCAGACATATAGAGCAGGGCCCTATAGAGATAATCTCCAGGCAAGGGCTCAACCTTCCTAACAGGGTAAATAGTCAAAACAGTAAAAACACACAGCGGTTTTAATCTGCACGGACCTCCTTGCGGAGCAAAGGAGGCCAAAGCAAACCCTAGCTGAGCTGCGCTGTGCCACCAGACAATGACGACATCGCTGTGCCTGAGACACTTTATCAGTTATGAACCTGGGTCATCGCAAGCAGACTTTAAAACTATTCAGATGTGGGGGTTGGTTTGGTTTTGTAAACATTTCCTTTCTTCTTGTGGGCGTCACTAGATGGCAGAGACTGTCACTGGGCTTCCTGATGACACATTCCTACAGCTTTCAATATTTGGATTTCAATTAAGCTGCAAATTCCTGGGGTTTTCAGTGGCTATCTCTGGGGTAATTACAAAATCAATGTCCTTTAAAACGAACAAAGAAAGCTTGTAAGTTAATGATATGAACGATCGACCCATCTTAATACATTCCATGTTTGGGATGATGACACAAATTTACCCTTCATTTAAAAAAAAAAAATTAAAATATAATGCCTGAAGACCAAGGATCTTCCAAGAAGGCCCTATTTGGTGTTACAAGTGACCTGAAGGTCTGAACCTCCCCAAAACTCTCTGGAGCAAAGGCAGGTGGAGAGCCCAAGCTCCTTACACTGGGAAGCTTCACGTTACCAATGCAAAGGAAAACACCCCAGCCTGGATGGTTAACCTGAAGTTCGTTTATGGGCTGAAGTAATCGACAGCAGAAGATGAAAAGGAGAATTCACCAGCACCAGGTAACCTAGGAAGCAACCTGCACAAAGCCCAGCATGAAAAGTCTGCAGAAGCTGTGTCCTGCCATTATTTAAACCACCCAGGCTGAAAACAGGTTTTAACAAACTGCTACTTTATTGTGCAAAACTCATTTACAATATTAATAATATGGAGTCCACTTAGTCAAGAGACCAAGCCACATCCTCGGCAAGTCCTGGCATCTTCAGGGAAACACCACCCCCCCGCCAACTTGGGGAAGGACCTTCATTGTGGGACTGAATGTCTCCTCTGGCTCCAAATTTAATCTCCAGCACAGGGCCACAATTGCCAGTCACAACAATTTAAATATGCACATAGAGAGACGCGCACAGAGGTATGATAAATGTATACACATAGGAACAGAAGAGAGAAGCTCAGCCACCAAGTACTGCTAGGAACGACAGATTGCTCAGAAGCGGCAGACTCCTGCTGTGCACATCTCTGAGCTGTTTTGTGTTTGTTTCTAGCTATTTTCCCGTAAAGGTTCCCCTTCATAATATAATTTACTGTGGGAAGCTATGTATCAACTGGTTGTTAAAGCTCTTGAAAAGGAAGACAGAGGCAATCGTTATGCCAGTCAGAATTCAGCTGGAAAATTTTGGTTTTCCCCCACCCTCCCAAAAAAAAGGGGGTTACACAGCTTGTGGAAAACTGTTCACCAGGAAATTAAATCTCTGTAACACCTCCATTCTATTAGGCTACTTGCCAATTAGTTCCCTGCCCATGATCACAAAGTGCTCAGAGAAACAAATCAAGCTGGAAAAGCGTCATGCGCCTGCTATATGCGATAGCCCATGATTACCCTGCTCGTGACAAGCCAAAGCCCTCCTGTTTCAAGAACGACTCCTCTATTTTTTTCATAAACGCTGCCTGCTGGGACAGCCAAGCATGCCAAACCCTCCCTGCTCCCCAGTGCTGTGGATGGCCAAGGGGTACTGGTGAGATGATGTTCTCCTTCCCACCCCAGGATACTGAAGACTGCCAGGAAGGTTCTGCCCACTGGGGTCTTCCCACATTGGAGGCACTTCTTTCTCCACAGCAAAAGCAAAAGGGCCCCAAGGAATCCAGTCATCCCTTAAAAACCATAAATTGTAATTAATACCTCTGGTGTCAGTGAAAGTAGCACCATACTCAAATCCAGGGATTATAGATTCAGTGCTGCTGAGCGACCCAGCTGAATACAGCAACATATGCCATGACAGAAGCTCAAAGAGTGTTAGGAGACACTTGGGGTAGAAGATACACCTCTGAAGTCCAATCCTACATGGTCTCTTAAGGATGTCTACATTGAACCCTTCAGGATAGGACCAGAATTGGTCAACAGCAGAACTAAGTGGCAACATGGGACCAGCGATCCTAGTGTATCTTTGTCGGATTTGGCTCTAGTGGTCTGCATCGTGGGTGCCTACATCATTACCCATAGGAAAAAAAAGGCAATTTCAGAAAAAAAAACCACCAAGCTGACTGTGTTACTGCCTTGATTATCTCTCTCTCCAGAAAACTGCTGTTCCAGAGTATTTAATTTAGGACTATTTACTCCTAAGTGCTGGCTTTTGATTTCATTTGCCCCAGAATTTCTTTTGCTGCCTGAGGAAAGATGGCTCTGGTCACTGAGTGTATCCAGAGATGTTGTGTGGTTATCTGCTGGAGAGAATTGTGTTTCTTTAATCTTTCTCCTCTTTTTTTTTTTTTTTTAATATATATTCAGCTCCTTCACACGGCTCATCAGAAAAGCTTACTAATGATAATTAAGCATGTAAATCGCCTTAGCTAACCAAAATGAAACAGCTCCTTGAATATGCACGATATGCAACCATAGGAGCAGTTTTGAAGGACATGAGGATAACTAACAGTATCTTGATTTTATAAGTGCTGTGGCCACTGTAAAAGAAAAAAAAAAAAAAAAAAAAAAAAAAAACAAAAAAAACCACAGGTGAAAATGCATATTCACCATTTAACGGTGTATTAAAACCTGCCAGAACACCAAGGAGCGGAAGCATTTGCTAGCAAACACTCAGAGGAATGAATGGCTCCGTGAAATGATTGAAGGTATTAGTCTTTCATCTTTCTGTCTGCTAGCCTGAACCCCAGGTTAGCAGCGACAGCAAACACAGTTCTCACAGGGCATAAGTGGTAGCATCAGCACAGACCTAAGCTGAAAGCACGTGGAAGAAATACTGTTCTTTCTGCAGGCTACCCTGCCCTGCCACATTTTTGGGAGGAAGCCTTGTAAATGTTTGCGCTGCACTGATGACATGGGCCTGTGTATGGGAGAGAAATCCTGTGAGTTGAGATGTCTTCTTCCTGTTTGAAATATAAACTTCCTTTTAAATATAAATCCAAGAACAGACGGCAATTGTACACACCTAAGAAATCCCTCCAACCTGCACCCAGATTCTCTAAACTTCCACGCGTTTTCTTTGGTGACGTATTTGTTGCTCAGTTCTCAGAACACGATTTGCCACCCCCATTTCAAACGCTTCAAGGAATGATTTTACCAAAAGAGCTTTTGTGAGACCTCACGCTACTCTGTGCAGCTTCCGCCTCCCATGTCCCCTCCCCAATCTCTCTCTGGTACTCGATTAGCCCATCAGCTGTGATTCCCAAATCATTAAAATAGCCTTTAAGTAAAAACAATCTTCAAGTAAAAATAAAATAGTCTTTAAGTGAAATTGTCTTTAAAATATTCTTTAAGTAAAAACTGTACACCTAGGCAAGTCTTTGATTTCAGTATCTATCAGTGCGGTATCCTCAGCAAGGAACACCTCTCAGCATTTGGATGTGAGGATGCTGGTGTCATAGCTATCGATAGTAACGGGGTTTGCTCCTCCAGCAGCCATACACAGCCACACACAGAAGCTTCTGTACGCAGGCTAAAGCTAAACCTCTCCAAGCTGCCATTAACCTGATGTCCCAACTGCTCACCTGGCACAAGCAGATTCATAACGCTCCCTGGGGCTGCTAAAGTAGGTTATTTAAGGATGTATTTTTTTTTTTTCTGTTTGCTCTGCAGGTTTGGAGGCTATGCCAGGCTCGCAAGGCTCCACTACTTCACAGGGGATGAGCCATAGGAGCGGGCAGTGCCAGGATCGTTCAAGCAGAGCGTAGCTGGAGCAGAAGCATGGCTTAGAAAAGCAACCGCCACCTTGATTATGGATCAGATATCACTGTTTCCAAATCATCTTCCAATGGCATAATCTACTGGTTGCATATAGATGTAGAAATGCCCTGTTACTTTACAGATTTAATAAGTGGCAAGACTTCCTTCCGAGCAGGAAGGAGGACGGCTGAAAGATGCCGATATACACATTTCAGTTGATGCTGGAATCACAGAACCATAGAACACCCTGGGCTGGAAGGGACCCCAAAAGATCATCTGGTTCAACCTTTCAATGCAAAGGGAGCCTAGATGAGGTTATCGGGCACCCTGTCTGGTCGCATCTCGAAAACCCACAGTGATGGGGGCTCTACTACCTCCCTGGGGAGGTTGTTCCAGGGATTGATTGTTCTCACTGCAAAAATTTTTTTTTCTTATACGTTTCAGCCTTTCCACCCGGCATCACAACTGCAAACCTTCCATTCTCTCCTCCCCACCATAGCCCGACCTGCAGAAGAGAGGTCCCCCGCGCACCGTATTTATTTTTACAAATATCTGCACAATTCTCTTTCAGCTGGAACGCGACCATATAAAATATGAAACCTTGTATTTTAAAACAGGAACAAAAATATCAATCTGGAGTCTTCATTTTTAATCTTTTAAATTACAGGGTTTGTTGTTATTCACAGATAGAGATGTATAAAGCCACATGCATGCAATTATACTATCTTTTATACTGCCTGTTTCCTAAATTATTTTCCCTCGGGACAGGATACTATACCGTTACTATATTTGTTCTCCCATTATTTATATTTCTTCAGATTTATTGCAAAAATCCTGCAACAGATTATAAGTTTCTGGCTAGGAGTGGAATTTTGCTGAGCGAAATGTTTTGTTACATTTTGTTAGAAGTGCAATTACAAAAATATAAACATGCAATTTACATACAATAGATATTAAAAAAGGCAGCATGTAACCCACTTAAAATATTTGGCAGGATATTTATCTAAACTGTTTCAATTTAATGCAGATGTGTCCTAACAAATAAAATGTGTTTTGAAATCTGTCGTCATCCCCAGCCAGATAATCAGTTGTCCATATCGTTAAATTGCTGCATATTTAGCATTATAAAAACCCCTATTAATCATTCTTTATTTACCTAGTGTTCATCCCTCTGATATACTCCAGCAATGCACTCATCCAGTAAAAATTAGCAAATGTCCCAATAAAATTAGCAAAGCCACAGAATATTAGTTACACCCAAATAAACAGCTTCAATACAGAAAAAAAATAAGAAAAAGTAAAAGCAAAACAGTACCTCACCCTACCAGATGAATAGCAGCTCTTTCAATTACTTTTAAATGGGATTAAATATAGGAAAATTACTTGAAGGCCTAGGATATCTGGACTAACTTCATCACCTAGAAGTACGCGCAGTCAAGATGTCTTTTTGGCTCTGCCCACAATGTTGCTGCCTCCACTGACCGCGGGTCTGGACCTGCATGACTTCAGCCACGCCAGTCCCTCACTGCCCCCGCAGGGGCCCTCTTAATTCTCAGGAGCTGCACAGGACCAGGAAGGCAGAGGAAAAACCTGGGCTAATACAGCCTTGTTAAGGTTTTCACATTTCCTTTGAGCTTTGGAAGAGGATTTAAAAAAGAAAGAAAACACAGCAAACCGCCTCTGCAGCCAAAGCCTGCTGAATTCAGTGCGAGTCTTTGCTCTGTTTCTGGCAGGTTTTGACACGGGTTTGTCTATGGTTTTCATTCTCAGGTGCATCCTGCAGTGCTCTCCTGGACCAACCCCACCTGGCGCCTGCATGCCCGCAGCCTCTCCTGCCCAGACGGTGGCTGCTCCGGATCCAGCTGCACCAGGTGCCCGAGCACGATGCCTGGGCCATACGCATCTGCCTCAGGCGCACCGAGTGGTTTTTACAGGTCAGCAGCAAATGCTCATCAGGAATTTCAGTTGCTGGCATCATCTGACAAGCGCCCGACAGCTGGGCAAAAAGGGGAAAGGCCATTTTTAGGAATGACAGACATTGTTTTGCATTAATTTTTTCTAATGTTGTTATAAAGTCTCATAAGCGCCATGTAAAAATAAGGCAGACAAGTTATTCTTCCAGAAAACCAAACCAGTTTTCACTAACGAACAGCCACAGCCAGATAATTTCGAGGGTTACTACAGAGAAGACGCATTTTAGCTCAAATCCCAGCACATTTGTAGAAGGAGCAATTAAAGACAAGGGAGGCACTTGATCAATACAAGTTTCTATTAGAGTCTTTGCAAAGACCATAAACCTTTTTTTGCTCCACACCAACAGCCCAGGCAGCAGCAGGTCCCACGCAAGCTGGCTGAGAACCTCCTGTCCCAGGTGTGGCAAGGGGCCACTCTCCCAGCCATGGCCAAACTCCAATGCAAAACTGAAATGAAGTTCAAACGAAGCTCAGAGGGACAGGAGCACAAGCTGACCCTCGGCATCGTTCACGGGGCACCTTTCCAAGATGCTGGCTCACCAAGTGACGAGCTAGACAGGGTCTCGGTGCAGTCAGTGATGATTTAAGGTTGAGGTGCAATCCACGCCTGGTGTTGAACACTTCTGAGCAGTGTTTACTGTCTCCTAGTGATGATTTACAGGATTTGATTATCCATTTTTCATTATGACCAAAAGTGAGATTAAAATGTTTCAGAGGCAACTGCTCATATTAATCTCTGCAGCAGAGGCTGGAGGCAGAGCTGTCACTCAGGGAAGGGATGGCATCCCCGCTGCCAGCACCGCTACAAGGCAAGAATCATTAAAAGCAAATACCTTCTCATAAGATAGACTGGAGACCGGGACAATTACAGCCAGCCAAAGAGGGTTGCTGAACAGTAGCCAACGCACACACAAAAGCAGCCAAAATTCACTGACCATCCTCTACTGATTTCATCTCAGGAAGGAAAAAAAGCACTAAAACAACGCCAATGCTTTGTATAAGAATAGCACATGCATTTTGAATATCTGTATTTAAATCACCTGTTCCTTTGTGCCTAATAAAGAGCAAAAATTCAAGTGCAGGCAGGATTAATAAACTGGGTTGGAGTGAGTCGCTTTAGTGAGGCACCAAGAAATTGCAGCTGCAAACGGGGAGCGATGGGATGCGGAGAGGCACAGGCGAGCAGCGGGCAACCTCCCCGCTCCCTCCCAACCTGAGCCGTCTTTGGCTGGGCTCAGTGGGGAGAAGTTATCTTATCTTTCCGGGGTGAAGAGGCAGGAAAAAAGAAAGAGCAAGAACATCAAAGTAACTTCTCGCTAGAGTTCAAACTGCAGCACAATATTATCCTCTCCATGTGGGAGAAAATATAAAAAGAAACCAAACCCACCAATCCACAAGTCACTTTATTATGTTCAAGGAATTTTGCAAATACCTGAACAATCGCAGCTATTAACAGTAGCTACATCTGAGCGCCTGGTGAACCGCAGTAAGAAATGCAGCTCAGAGGGGAGTTCAGTGTGCTGCACATCAAAACTAAATAAATCATAATTACAGACTGCCCTGCTCCATCGCAAGGGGAGACAAACATTGCTTTCTCTGTCTGTCTGCCCATCCTCCTGCCTGACACCACCTTTTTTTTTTTTTCTTCTTTCATTCCTGAAAATAAAAAAATAAAAACAAATCATTTACTGTAATAATTTACTGCTGAGGTCAAGAATGTGCTCCAGGGGTGGTAGTAGCAAAGAGGAACTACAGTGGGAATACAAACAGATACTTTCCTCCTAAACTGCTTTGATGTGCCATTCGTAGGAAGACTGGCTTTCTTCCCTTTATAGCTTTGGGCCTGTGAAGACTTTACACTTTTTCTTCTTCTTCTTTTTTTTTTTTTCCTTTTTTTCTCCCAGATATCCTTAACACAGGACTCTTTCCTGACCTCACAGTAATAACAAACAGGAGATGAAAAATCCATGTGCCGCCTTATCAAAGCCATCTGCAGAATTTAAGCTTTCATTTAAAAATAAAAATTAAGCTTCTAGCCTTTAAAGGTTGTAGAGATAACCTTCTCGACGTGAACTGATCCACAGCTATCCTCTAATTTTATCCTCCTGTGTCAGATTTTCTTGAGGTCCATAACTGCTCCCCATAGTCAAACTCACTATTTGGGGAAAACTGTTACACAGATAATGTTGTCTCATCTTTCCCAAATGAAATAACATTGTTTTCTCACTGCTGATGTTCAAAGCTGATAAGCAGAAGCAAAGAAAGGCTTTTGCTGGAATCTCCATAGATTCACAGAACCAAACCAGGAACACCTCTAACACATCTGTATCTGAGCTCAATGCCCATGAGTCTCCTTAGAGTGCACCAAGAGAAGAGGCCACTTTGGGGCGGGATTCACCTCGCCAGCTTCCCAGGTCTGCAGGCAGAGGCAGGCACTTCTCAGTGTGACTCCTCAGACACATTTCAGACATTGACCTTAAGGTGAACTGCTCTCACGATGCCCGAGGCTGAAGGAAAAAAATTGCCTTGGTACTCACAGCTCCTACTAGAGACATGGCAGGGAAGTGATTAGGGAAGATACGGCAAAACTGACTGCTCCAGATGACGGATGAGCCCTGCTGCAGAGATGAATTTTTTCCAAGTTCTCTGTTAATCACACCAGGGAAAAAATCTGTACTCCCTTCAAAGAGCCATCCCTGTGATCTTGACCACAGAAACAAGCCTCCCTGGTCAAATAGGTAGGACCAAGATTCGTTCATCATGTTCAATCTCTTATCTCCAAATGAGGTCACTCTCTCCCCTCAGGGAGACAGGGAACAGCAAAGAAGAAAAAACCCAACCAAAGGGAAAAAAAAAAGAAAGACAGAGAGAGATCCAGCACATCCCCAGGTAATTATGTATTGAGAAAGAAAACGGCAATTCATCCATTCTGACCCCGCTAGACAACAAGTTTGAGAGAAGAAACACAGAATTGATTTTATTTATCAGCAGCACAGAGAGACTCAAGTATTAAATATTTCCAGAAGGCTGCACAAATAGTCTTCACGCTCCTCAGAGGCCACCAAGGGCCAGGATGAGCAGGTGGATATGTGACTTCTAGATTTCAAGGTTAAGAGCACAAAGCGCAACTGCCCAGTCATATACATATATGCTTTTCTTTTTCAGAAATAACTAATTCTTTTTAAAGTCTCCAAGCCACGGGTCCCTCACCTTCCTTTGCAACCATTCTGATATTTAGTGACTTCTATTAGTAAGTAGCAGCCCTATTTCAAAGTAAAGGATTTCTCATATTGAGCATTGGATCTTGTCATGGTTTCATCAGGAGAAGCACAAAAATGCCAGCCTTCAGTAACTCTTCTATGTGTATCCACATGAATGGATGAAGACACCAAGCAACCTTCTCTTTGATAACAGCAAATACATTGAGATCCTTGCTTTTGTATCTTTTTTGCAGTGACTGAAGTCTCCTCTGGTCTCTGCTCAGTACTGCACTGCCAGCACCAGAATATGATTTATTTTTTTTTTGTTATGGCAAGTTTGGAGGTAAAATCTCTCCTTGGCTGTTTCTTTTATGCATCAGAGGACTGAATTAGTCCTGCTTGCCCACACTGACAAATAACCTCCTCATTTTTAGCACCCTCACCTATCTTTATGTCATCTACAAAGATTCATACCACTGTTTAGGTTGCTGCCAAAAATATTGAGCAGCATCAGACCAAGAACTGTTCCCAGAAGTATCTAGTGAGAAACAGCCTCCTCAACGATAACCTTCCCCTAACAATGACATTTCGACACACTTCATCAAACCACTTTTTAATCCATCTAGTATGAGCTGTTATGTCTACACAAGTTAAATCAAAAGATCTGGTCACCAAGTCTAATGCCTTCTAGAAATGCAGGCCCACTGTAACAGCAGACTTTATGTTACCAAATAGGTCTCAATTCTGGACTGGCCGGAGCTATCTTTATAGATGCAGTATTTTCATAATGGAGTGATATTAAAATAGGCAGCTTTTGCTTTGCCTAACAAAAAGGTGAAGGATGGAAGAAGATGCAGAAAAGGAAGTGAAAAAAAAAAACCAAACAACAAAAATAGTGCCAAAAAAAGCATATATGGAACAACGGATAAAGGAGAATAAATAAGAAAATGCCAGCAAACTCAGAGTAGAACTGAACATTTTATTCCCAGTAAAAGTAGCAAAAAAAGTCTATATCATATTAATCTGTAAGGTGGCCCATTGTTTCCTAGACCAAAGCTGTCTAAGGTATGTGTGCTGTCATGAAGCTGAAAGAATCACTGAGTAATATATTGTTTCCATTATTCAGAAAGATGAATAATGGTCCTTTCAGGTCTTAAGTTCTGTGACTTTATCAGACAGAATAAGCCCATGCCTGTGTTAGCAACAGTATGATCCAACTGGAGCAGGTCTGTACAGCGAAGTAATGGGTATTGAGGGGCCCAACGCATACTCTGTGGACTAGAGGGATGTGCTCCAGCCTGCTCCCATGGCTGCATGCCCACGCTGCTGGAGAGCACCAGGTGCACATCTCCCAGTCCAGTTTTCCAAAAAGGAAGCTGGTTTGGGCACTCTGAGACCAGCCTGAACTCAAGCCCAATACGTGGGGACTTCCAAATCTCTCTCTTGACCCAAACACATCCACGCATGTACAGAGGTAGTGGAGGCCCCATCCCTGGAAACATTCAAGGCCAGGTTGGATGGGGCTCTGAGCAACCTGATCTAGTTAGCAGTGTCCCTGCTCACTGCAGGGGGGTTGGACTAGATGACGTCTAGGGGTCCCTTCCAACCCAAAACATTCTATGATTCTGTGATTCTATGATTCTATACAGCCCAAAGAGTTGAAGGAGGGTGAAGGCTGGATGCAGCAGTTGAGCAGAGATCACTAAAATGACCAGAACGTTTTAAAAGTCAGGAAAAAAAAATTCTTTACTATTGTGACATTTTGGGGCTGACTCCACACTGACAGAATTCAAAGCTATTAGTAACAGATGTAAATAGGAGAACATAATTAATAAGCTTACCAGGAACAAAAATACCTATAGGATGCAACCAGCACTGGGTCCCACCACATCAGCCACTGCAGAAACGGTGGGATGCTGCCTCAAAGGGAGTGAACAGCTTGGTGATCTAATCTCAGGATATTAAAATATAGGTACTTCTGCCCAAATCTGTGGGAATTAGAGTTATATGTGTGTCATGCATATCCCCCAGGATGTGCCCAAGCACTCACTCCCACAGCTCACCACCTCCTGTAACCATCGCGTAGGAGAGGAACGTGGTCTCGCCACAAAGACCTCAATGTAGATGAGAAAGAAGCATAAGGCACTTACTTGGACTAAAACTCCCACTAAATGCCACAGTATTTCCAAATATTTCTTTTCCCCAGCTTTAAGCCTTTTTTTTTTTCTTTTTTTTCCCCGGTACTCTTTGTCTGAAATTGTCTGAATATCGGCCAATATATTTGATTATTTCTATTTTTACCACAAACAAAAAAGGCATGATCCATGGACTGGGGCACACCCCCCCTTTTTTTTCCTTTTTTGGATTTCAAAGCAACCATTTTCTCCATTAGATCACATTTGTTTGCTTTAGACTTCAGAAATAAATAGCAGATGACACCATGCTGCAGTTACTGTATGTGTTTGCTTTATCCATTTTTGTATTTATTGAAATGAAAATTTCCATGGCTGAATCTTTCTCTAAATGCTAACACCCCACCCCCGTTCATTATACACCCTGGAAATGATGCACCCTTTGTTTCTGGAGACAACCCCACACCATTCCAAGCACTATGGTCAACTGTATATACTACCCTTATAGTACTTAGGGGTCTGCACTTATTTTATTTTGTTTGAATTCAAAATTTGCCAGTGTTCCTTTCACCCTGTCCTCCTTAGTGGATAGGAAAGAAACTGGCCTGGGTTAGTAAAAGCTAAAAGGCAGTATTTAAACAATTCTCAAAGGATCCCACTGGAAAACAGAAGAAAACAATGAAACCCCCAAACAAACACAGCTCAGGCTTGCCCTGCTGCTAGTGCTCTTGGCTGCTCTGCAACAGTCTGCTCTAGAAACCTTCCCTGAAGAAATGGGAAAATAAAATTTTAAAAAAATCACAAAAGGCAAAAATCCCAGCACAGAACAACAGCCTTGAGGACCATCCCAATGAAAGTCACTGATGGTGGCTCTGGCCATCCTCCGGACATGGCTTTCTGCCACAGCGGGTCTGAAGGCTTTGAATCAAAGCAGTCAAAAGCATGGGAAGAACTGGGGTCCGACTGATGGGGAAGGCTTCAGGCAATTTCACAGCAGCCAAATGCCTATCTATCTCCTTCAGACCAGATGTTGTTGTGTGCGGTGGGGTGGTAGCAGCACCTTCTTTGCCCACCTCCCCACCCAGCATCCTGCTCCTCGTAGCAGCCTCCAGGTCCCAGGCTTGTCCTTGTGGGAGAGAGGAAAATGTGTGCTCTTTCTCTGTTCTCATAAAGCAGGACTGTAAAAGGAGGAGCTCAACATAAATGCTTCTCCTCAGTCCTGCTTTTGTCCCTCCAGCAGAAGAGATGTGTCTACCATAAGGGTTAAATCAATGAATGCTACAGTGAGAGCATCCTTGGGGCCCAGTCCAAGACCACAGATTTAATTCCTCCAGGAATACAGGCATGGAGCAGGCATGCATATTTAAAAACAAAAAGCAAAAATGCTACCAAGCAAAACATTTTGCTGCACGCACACACTGCTCCATGTGGGCAGGGAATGAACCACTCAAGACAAATTCTGGCCAACTGACTTAATGCCCAAGATTATAGTTATGAAAGCAGGGAGGCAGCTGAGCCAGATGATTGAAAGATATATTAGAGCATCGTCGCTAAGGTCTAATGTAAACAGAAGGGGACTGCATCTCAGAAGTATATTTAGATTGGAGGGAAAACGGTCTCACTACAGAAAACCTAAGGAAACATGATGGGTAACGTGCTACGGAATTGCACCTTGTGCAGTATGTGTTTGCACGCTATATAATCAGACTAATTTAAGCTTATAGCCAATATACAGATTGAGGGTTTGTGGTGGAGGGAGAAGTGAGAGGGGAGGGTTCCATGCATTTTTGTTGGGATGCCTAATGGCTTTTGGTGTTAGAGAAATATAAATAACTATATCATCACGATGAAGAGATTAGACCTAAAATATTCCTTGGAATGTGAAAAAAAGATTCTTAGAAAGCTCTGGTTTGAAGCATGTGGAATAAGGCTATTATTTGACACACTGCCCAAAGAAGTGGCATTTCGTGGAGGAAAGATTCATGTGAGCATTCCTCTCTGAGACAGCAAAGACAACACTTTGCTTTTTGAGAAAAGAAACATATTACTATTTCATCTGGAGCAAGAGTGCTTTCGCTCTTTAATATGCATGTGAGGAAGCAACTAGTTCATCCTTAGAGGTTTGCTTGTTTCTCCGTGTAACGAATGTCAAGCTTCACAGAAAAATTATTTTGTTGGTGGTGCAGTTTGTTTGTGTGCTAGTTTTTGTTCTCCCTTTTTTGACAAAATCTCTAAACCTGCCAATATTAATTTTCTGCTAAGTGATCAGTGATCCATTTAATATTATCTGCTCCGGGGCAACGCAGTGTTAGGATGGGCTCATTGAACTTTAGCAGGTTCAGTATCAAAGTCCCTGCTGATTCCTTTCTCACTTCCCCGTTGTGTCCTAGAGCAGTATAACTGGCAAGCTGTTACGCACTTAAACTGGTTTTCCCAGGATGATGAGTCACAGTAAATATGCTCATAGAGAAAGCCCTGATTAACATTTTCTTCAGAAACCTTGACAGTGGCATTAATAAGTCTTTTAAAACCTTGAGCACCATGGGTGCCCTCTCTCACCTCACTGGCAATGCAATGCCATCCCAGAGTAGGAAGATGCCCAAACCCTGGTTTTAGCAGTGGAGAATCCCAGTCGGACAGTGTGGCCAAGCCTGTCACTCATGTGTGGGAGTGAAGGAGGACTGCAAGGCAGAGCGGAGCCTCAGCAGATGAATACTTAGCAAAAAAGTGCATTAATTTTGCACTTCTATACCTGGAACCAGCCTTGCAGTTGTTGACATATGCTGTTCTCTCTTCTCCTTTCTGCTGATCCATGCAATTAGAGAGAATCAATTTTGAAAGCTCATCAACTCCTACCATCATGACAAAATATATCCACTGCCTCCAGGAGAAAGGTTGAATTTGCAGGAGTATCCCTCAGGGGAGCTGATGTTTCACTGTTCCAACCAATTGACTGGAAGGGAAACACCACCAAGACTCAAGTGTACTCTTATCCAGAGAGGGCTTTCATCTCCCTTGTACTGGAGGACCTCACAACAGCTAATGTATTTATCACCAGCATCACTTCTGTAAAAAAAAAAAAAAGAAGTTTTTATCCCTGCTTCCAGATAGAAGCACAAATCTGAGGAAATACTCCATACCAATCTCCTTCCAAGATCAAGAGGAGCTGCTGATATGCTTTTCAAGGGGTCTGGACCTACAGATTTGCTGAAAATCTTCCAATGTATCATTTTCAGAGTAAGAAATGGAGCTCAAAGTCCCCACTCAGCAGAGTTCATCCTGCCCAGGGGACCCACCATCCTACGAGCAGGAGCCCGAAAATGACTGGCAAGGTGCAGTCCCCAGGTGCTGGGCACTGACCACATCATGTGAATCTACCCCAAATCACTTCATGGATGCTCTCCACCATACCCATCAGCTGGGCAAAGGAGAAAGACATCAAAGAGCCACAAGTGCCTCATCACCATAGGCAGAGATGTGTTAGCTCCACCCACGAGTTGAGCTAGAAACTGCCTTATTTATTTGGAGAACATGTGACAGCTTCGTCCTTCTTCCCCACACGTAGGCTAGAGGACATCAGACTGGAACAGTACTTCAACACTACAGATGAGCACAGGAGTCCACAGTCACATGTGGCCAGTTTGCTTTGTTATCCCCAGCTCAGCCCTGACCAAGGCAACCCTTCCTTTAAAATAACTAACAGGTATAAACAGAAAATAAAGCTATGTTGTTTGCAAGTTCAAACGGTGCTATAAAAACTATCCACCGAGCACACTGAATGCTAACGGGCAAAAATGGGTTACTCAGATGCTATGTGTGAGGGTCAAGTTCTCCCCTCTTCTTGTGCAATACTGTTTGGTTTAAGCTGCTCTGACTTTCACAACCTGAGGATCTGGTCATGTGCACCTAGGACACATATAGCACAGATGGACAGATGGATTTAGGTGGACACGACATACTACTGGTCATGTCCCTCTCATTTTGGTTCACACTCCTTCAGTGCCCCAGCTCTATCTAGTGGTAGAAGACGACTAAGCAGAGAGATCTCTTCTTTATGCAGAAGTCTTAATAGTTTATTTAACAAGTCTCAGTTTTGAGAGGAAGCATTAATTTTTGAGGCAAACCCAGAAATACCAGGTAGCACAGCTGAAAACCTCTATCTGGTACGGGTTGTTTATTCCTACATTATCTGTTTACTCATCATAACCAAGAAAAGATGAAAAAATTCAAATAAAGACCATGAAAAAATACTGTATATGGGTACTAAGATACCAAAGAGTGCCATTAGGTTTGGATCATGCTCAAACTTTATTTGTAGAAGTACCTGGCAGGTTATCAGTTCCCCATCAATAAAAAATAATTTCATACCATAGCTCTGCTGGACTGTCAGATCTTAGGCTTCCTCTAAACTGGAAACACTGTCTTTATACAGCATGCAGCCAACTGGAATATCACCTAACAACTATGTGTGATATCCAGATAGGATGCCAGTGCCTGCCTTGCAACCGGTTTATAGAGTCCTCAAAGTATCCGCTCCCAGTGGTGCTGGGAGAACCTTCAAACGAGGGGAAGTGCAAACAAATTGAAGTATAAAGCACATTATTTTTATTGTGTAAATCCAATGGTATAAAGTAGTGTGATTGACGGAACTGTTGCAAAATCAGCTCCAAAAAACCACAGTTGATGCTCTGCGTGGTTTTTTTTTTCCCCTCTAACTGAGCTGCAACAGACTATTCAGCTGGTTTCTCCCTCCCCCCTCCACTTTTCTTCTTATTTTTTTTTTTTAAATCCCCTGGGGCAGAGCCAAGAATCTCAATGTGCCACAATAACCACGTTTACTTATTTCCAACTCCTGTCTGTAGTATCATATCATATCAGCTCAACCTGGCATCAACATGGTGCTCTTCACTGACGAGCCCAGTAAGGAATCCAATCTGTTCCTCATTATGTGATGCTCGGGAGATACAGGAGGGTAAAAAAAAACAAAACAGAAAGGAGAGAAGGGGGAGCTAACCAGGGCAGCAGTGGACAGAATGAGAAATCGGAAGTGAGTAATGACTGACAAAAGTGTGAAGGCGGAATGTGACGCCGGGGTGTAGAAAGAATGAAAAATAAAACAGGTGAAGCAATGAGGGAATGGGATGGGTGGGAAGGAGAAAAGTGACAAGACAGCCTGAGTCAGAGGAAGGGGAAGTGCGAAAGCCTAAAGAAAACAACCCCCCTTGGAACAGAGCCCCATCCCTTCGTAAAGTGTAGGGTTTCTGAATACTTCTTCCCAGAGCTTAATTCACTGACTGAATTGAAAAAAACCCCAACAAAATCAACTTTCAAGGCAGGTGAAAAGTGCTCCCACACCAACCCACTCCCAACAGGCCGTGATTTCCTCTAATTGCAAGCGAATAATCAGGTTCCCCCCAGGCAAAACATTAGTGAAAAATCAGAACAAAGTGAGCAAGAGAACACCTGCTTTACAAGTGGATTTGCCCCTCCTTATGCAGAGCCACAGCAGAGTTTAGGTGTGGGCGTGAGCTTACACAGTCGATTAAGCATAATTCAATTACATTTAAATAATTAATAAAGAAGCATATTTTAACTGCATATACTTTCTTTGTTGTGCAGTGCTGGGCACCTTGCAAAGCCCAACTCACAAACACTCAGCAATGCCAGATCTCAGCGTGCCCAGGCTATCTGCAGCCTCCTGTACCCTTGCCTTAGGACACAGGGTGCAATTAGTCCAACGCAGGTTATTAATGCCTCCACAGCCCTGCCTCCCGTAGGGTGCAGAATGGGCACAGCTCCTGAAATAACACTGCTGTTCAGCGTATATTTTAATCTGCCACATTACATTGTGGGCCGCATAAAAGATAAAGGCAGGGGCAACAAGATCCTGACTATTTATTTAAACTGAGCTTAAACTGGCAGTCAGGTAAATGTATGCATGTGATCCCAAAAGCCTGCTCCCTGGTATTGCCTAAACAGGTACCTCCCAAGAGCTTCCTCCACAAGGCTCCCTGTGCAGCACATGGATTCGAGGGTCGTTCATTCTTTAGGCACAAATCTCTTTTTTTTTCTTTTCCCCTCCTTTTTGGGGGGGATCCAATAAGGGAATCCAGATGCTTCATTTCATGTGCCTGCTGGAGCTCCATCCTTACCGTTAAGGCTTTATTTAGCTATCAAAAGTATGTAAATATGGCTCTTGTCCCTGCGCTCTAAAGTCTCCCAAAGATTTCCAAAGCAGCTGCTTACTAGGTTTGCCATATACGGTTTGCATGAGGGTGTGATTAATATGGATTTCCTTGGAACTAGCTCAGGTTGGTTTCCACATCTCACAGCCAATTAATCAAGACGCAGAAGACGACCTTTCAGGCCAGAGGGTGATACGTATAGGAGATGGTGAGCAGAGTGCAAGATAAGGGCACTGAGAGATGCCTCGGGTGTCTGCATTACAGGGGAGTGGCTATTTCACTCCTTTTGGACACCATCAGGCTTCTTATGGCAGCTGTGCCCAGACACAGTGAGGCTCCAGGCCAACTATATGATGTCAAAAGCCACCAAAACGAAAAGTAAGGGGGGTCTCTGCACCAATGCACACGCACAAGCAAGCTAGAAATCAAGGGAAGTGACATGATGGGTAACTTGGGAATAAGTATGGATAAGCATTTGCTGTTAAAGTCACCACATTTAAGTTCAGAAAAAGCCATCAAATCATATAAATAGATCTGTGCGTTACAGGTAAACATACAACCCCCAGCTACTTCCGCACCAGATCCCAGTGATTTGTGTTTCACTGAAGCATAGTTTTGCTGGGCTAAAATAAGAGTCAGCAAGACAGCCAGCCTTAATTTGAGAACAGAAAGAAAAATCCAACACTTTCAATGATAATTTGTCCCAATGGATTATAATTCTGTTAAAAATGGGCCTCACTTCCCACGTGAATTTGTCTGCCCCAGCTTTCAGACACTCCTTCATGCTATGCCTTTCTCCGCTAGACTGAAGAGCCCTTTAGTGCTTAATGTTTTCTCTCCTTGAAGGTCCTTAATGCTTGCGGTAAAGAACTAGCCATTTCAGACAATTTTCTTTTCAAAGCCTGTTATTTCAGAGTAACTGCATACCAAAGTTAAAAATCACAAAAAGTGTCTAGACTGGTGTATTCCTTCTGATAATATGCTTACTAAGCAGGATTACCGGCTAAAGCTCAACTTAGCTGGTCAACTGTATAACAGCGTCTTGTTTATTCAATACTATTTCCAAAGGCTTTACAAATTGCCCCTATAAAGAAGTCTGCCCGTCACTGAAATTGTCCTCTTCACAGAAAATTCGTGGCTGAGTGATCCTGAGCAACGCTCTGTAACGGGGAGCGCAGACCAATGCCAGGCTGCAGCCTGTCCAAATCGCAGAGCGCCTTCACCTGACACAACCGCGGACATCTATATCTTGCTTTTCTAGGCTACTCCTTCAATAAACATTGACTATCACAGAGGTTATTATATTCCAGAATAATAACAGTCCAAAACCAAGCTGATATTTTAACCTTAATACATACCACTCCTACACAAGAAAAGATTTTGTTCATTGCCAGCTGAATTAAATGCTATACGGAAAATAACCAGTTGTGTTATGCAGGCACATGCACAGACACACACGTGTTAGACCTGGGTCAGTACCACCACCTGATGTTACAGGTGCCTAAAATTGCCCTATACAAATACTGGTTTTGATGGCTTACTTGCTACTTGTCTAAGCTCTAGCCACTTAGGCTGAGATTTTCCAGGCCAGACTGCCTGCATCATGGTGAATACCTTCAAAATTTATTGAAGACGGAACAACTATTTCATTATGATTGATAACAAATCAGATCAGTCTGAACGTCTTTACTGTCCATGTCTTTTGGAAGATGGACTTTGAATTGGCATGGGAGCAGGCTTTGTGTCAGGGATGTATTTGATTTATTTTCTGTTAAAATGCTGTCTGTTTTCTCTCCCAAATTATAAACCTTCAAAAAAACCTGTCGCTTTTCCCAGCACATATCCAGTGTGTGTTCAGACAAGTCAGGCACACGAAACCGTCTACAGAAAGATGCCTTTTGGGAGGTTAATCATTCTCTATTCAAACTCTGCTCTATAAACTTTGATTAAATAAGGGCCGCTCTATAAACTTTGATTAAATAAGGGCCACACTTGGAATATGGAGGAGAAAAAAGTTGAGCAGTCCTTCAAAACCCAAGCACCATTCAAGGAGGGAACCAAATAAGGTAAGATGCTCGCAGCAAAAATGATTGCACAACCCTTTAAATTCAAAACTGCAGCCAATGCAGGGCACAAGGGAGGCTGGGTACCACAGGCAGCCTTCATCCCACCACTGCTTAACTCCGAGCGCTTGCCTTCACCACCTTATTAATCTTCCGTTAACATAGTTGTTTGCAAAGGATAAGCAAAACCACCGAGTAACAGACAACTTGGCTCCTTTATGACCGTGACAACTTTATTTTACTTCAACAAAATAATACATGCATATAATTGTTTTGAAATTTACCTGCCCAAGCCCAGACACAAGTTGTGTTTGCTTTTACTATGAGACGTTGTTTGCTAACAGGAAGGCAGAATTATCTGATAGGAAACACAGCTAATGGAGCACAAGCAAGTTATTAAATGGAGTCCAACTGGGCACACGATGAGCAATCCCGAAAACACAATTCAAGGGGGTAAAACACCACCATGCAACTGAGCATAATAACCTGCTTGCAAGGCTTAGAGACTGCGTGGGATAGAAATAATTTTAAATCAATTGAGTTACTGTTTCTTGGCAATTTGATAGAAAGGAGAAACAGTGTAATTGGCAATCAAATACTCCTTTGGGAGCTTCCAAACAGCCAGCTGGATTTGTAAATGCATGTTAATCTGCTGGGGCCAAATCCTGTAGGCGCTTAAACAGTGGGGTAAATTGCATGCTGGGTGTAAATTACTCCGAACAGGGATGTAAGCAGTAAAGGAATACAACTCGCATGTCAAAGGAACGATGCTTTTGTCCCTAAAAGTAAATACAAACGGCTTTCACTCCCCTGCCAAAACAGAGAGTTCATTGAACGTAATCAAGCACAGATCTACTCACCCTTTACTTGCTAAACAGTAACTAAATATAGCTCAGGGACGAATACGCAGTCTGCATGATTTATTAGCTGATTTCTTTATCTAACTTGCCTTCAACGTTTATATGTTTAATAATACCTATTTATTAAATCAACGAGCTCATGTATAAAACCAAGCCCATTAGTTTACTTTAAGTCACTCTATATAGAATGGATTTCATTGCAGGAGCAAACAGTACGGGAAAACTTTAGCCAGCTGGATCAAGCACCTGGAAGGATTGAGGGGTGACACAGGTGCTGATCTCAACTCGAAAGGACACATATTGCTACGGTCCTTTAAGGATTGTTTCAGGGTTTGCTTTGAAAAGAATTGCAATCCAACTACGCTAATAACCTTACTGCGTTCCTGGAAATAATTTCCTTCTAGTATTGATTGTCTTTATTTGATAAACACAAAATTTACCTAATGTCCCATGCTGTGAAGGAAGATGAACTAGAAGTGACCTTTCTTGCTTATTGATCAGACTGTTTAGATGAACAAATTCAAAGCAAAAGCCTCTTCAAAGGGAAAGATGCTTCTTGCCCATGACTGCATCTCAAAACCATCCAACCATCCATCTCGGGTACCCCACTTAGGAGTGACGGCACCGCCTCCTGCAGAGTCCTCTCTCTATTCATTATGGCAAGAACCCAGACGACTACCTAAGATTATGCCTTTAGCTGGCCACTTTAGGTGGCTAAAGTCAGGTGAGATTCGTCCCACCCCATCCTGGCATGTCCCTGGGTAGACCTTCCAGAGAGTATCTCCAAAGAGTTCCACTTTGGTGGATTCCTGACAGAAGCCCTACTTTTACATAAAATTAGTGAAGGTTTCTGTCTTCTTTTTTTAGCCACGTATCTCCTCCAACTGTCCTGAAAAGGATGGACGATGCTGAATCCCAGTCCCACTGCTGTCTCTTGAAAGGTGTTTGAAGTCACTCATAAAACCAGACTTTGCAGCTGTAGGGGACAGGCATCCTGCGAATAAATCCTCCAAGGTGGCTTGGAGTGGCTTTGGGATACTAAGTGACCAAGCCAGGCCAGGATCTTCTGAATGTCCCCAAGCAGTGTGATTGCCCACTTAACCCTGCACTGGACACTAGTGGTTTCTGGGGGGTTTGCAAGCCAGTATGGGTCAAACATGAGCAGTTTAGGGAATGACAACTCCTGGTAAAGAACGCACGCTCCGAGAGGCCAAAGTTATTCTGACTCCACTATATGCAGCTCTTCATGTTAAACAAGGCAAACTGAAATTCTACAACTGCAAAATAATTCCTGGGGAAAAAAAAAACCAAACCAAACCAAAACCAAAACCAAAATCAACCAACAAACCCCCAGGTTTCACATCCTCTGAGGAAGCAAAATCACTTTGTTCATGTCAGTTCCAAAGGTTCAGAGTGAAATTAGCTGCCTCCAGGTGTAGCAATTCAGCAACAAGGAAACCAAAGATGACTTTTGTTATTCCTGAGCCATTAGAGAAAAATTATTTCACTCTGCATCTGGCCTGAGACTGTTATCTGAACACTTCTCAAGGAAAGTGCTGCAACATTCACAACAAGCAAGTGTTTTAGAACTAAAACAGACTAAACAGTAGAAAATATAATGGGAAGTAAAATGCAGGATTTTTTCCCCAGAGATGGCTCTATTACAGCGTTCAGTAGTGCAAAGTACCACAGGATTACTTCCTTTCTCCTGGTTATGATTAAATGCTAATTTGGAAAAATGTACCATAAAAACAAGAAACCTTAAAAAGTTGAGAAAAGACTCAAATGGTCTTAAAGCCAAGGCCAAGTCCCATCACAACTGATACAAGCTGCTGGTTTCCTTTGTTTACACTTTCTTTCTCTTACTTTCGTATGTTTGTACCTTTTTCCAAGTTTCTTTGTGGGCAAGCCTCCAAATTGTCCCATCTGAGCCCACAGCTTACTGGAACACCTCCAGCTGCTCTTGTTTTACATCACCTTTCCCGTAGCTACGAGGACAGTTGAGTAAATCTCCCTCGGCCGGCCAGGAGCAGGGCTGCAGGAGCAGCGAGACAGGGCTCCCTATTTTCTTGCAGAGGGATCCAGATGAGGGTGCCCAGGCGCAGCTCAGCCAGTCCCTGCTGTTGGGTGACCATTGGAAGTCCCTGCTGTTGGGTGACCATTGGCACAGTTCCACCAAGCACTTTATAGGGATGCAACCAACAAGCAGATGTTGAGATGCATCCCCTGGCCTCTGTTGAGCAGGTTGTAAACCAGCAGGCATTGGAGGTTTAGGATGAAAAGTAGGGAAATACACTTTTTCACCCATATGAAGGACAGATACTGTGCTAAAGACCAAACTGCAGTATGCCACTGTGAAATGGAGCTCTAGCATGGGTCTATCACACAGAAACGCAAAACCTGGGAGTCTCCTGAGATAAGAAGCAAGAAAAGAGCTCCCCAGAAGACATGGGAGAAGAAGAAGGGAGTGAAATAAGACAGTTTATTTCTGGCTATGACTAATAAACCATTCTGTATAAGTGCTTCACACCTAACCTGAAAGAAGAAGAAAAAAAATACTCACTTGTCTCTATTAACAACTATAAATACAGTACTTCAGCCTTCTCTTTGACTAACACTGTGATTAAAAGGTATATAAAAAGAGCAGGGTTTTTACATTTGAACCTGAACAGCAGGGATGGAAATCATCTTACTTCAGCTGTTCAAAGATTAGGAAGTCTATTGTAAGGTAATCATTTTGGTTCCCATTATAATTCCTGAAGAACAAGGCCCCCTGCATGTGTCTCAAAACACAACTTTTTGACTTAACAACATTAAAATGCTATGACAACTGTTGCTGCTGATCTAAGAGATGACAGCATGAAACAGCCAAAGACTCTCCTCTCTGTATGGTGAGTATTTTCTCTCTGGAGAATATATGCCATTTACTCCTAGGAAGCTGTAGGCAGTGGAGAAACTAGAAATAGTTGGGAATTTTACTCCAAAAATGTTGTGTGGTTTTCTTTCTTCCTTCCTTTCTTCCTTGCTTCCTCTCTTCCTTTCCTTCTTTCTTTCCTCCAACTTAAACTGCACCACATTCAACGAATTCAGAATTTGGAAGTTAAAAAAAATAAGAAATTTCTACTTCGAGAGTTTAAGGAAGCTGGACACCCACAAGTCCATGGGCCCCGATGGAATGCACCTGCGAGTGCTGAGGGAGCTGGCAGATGACATTGCTGAGCCACTCTCCATCATCTATGAAAGGTCCTGGAGAACAGGAGAGGTGCCTGAGGACTGGAAGATAGCCAATGTCACTCCAGTCTTCAAAAAGGGCAAGAAGGAGGACCCAGGGAACTACAGGCCAGTTAGTCTCACCTCTGTCCCTGGAAAGGTGATGGAACAACTCATTCTGAGTGTCCTCTCCAAGCAAGTGGATGAAAAAAAGATCATCAAGAGTACCCAGCACGGATTCACCAAGGGGAAATCATGCCTGACCAATCTGATAGCCTTCTATGATGGCATGACCAGCTGGGTAGATGAGGGGAGAGCGGTGGATGTTGTCTACCTTGACTTCAGCAAGGCTTTTGACACTGTCTCCCATAACACACTCATAGGGAAGCTCAGGAAGTATGGGTTGGATGAGTGGACAGTGAGGTGGATTGGGAACTGGCTGAATGGCAGGGCTCAGAGGGTTCTGATAGGTGGGGCAGAGTCCAGTTGGAGGCCGGTAGCTAGTGGAGTTCCCCAGGGCTCAGTACTCGGCCCAGTCTTGTTCAACTTGTTCATCAATGACCTGGACGAGGGTACGGAGTGTACCATCAGCAAGTTTGCTGATGACACAAAACTG
>NW_009259797.1:588622-604479 GCF_000687185.1 Egretta garzetta
GCAACAAGGATGATAAAGGGACTGGAGCACCTCCCCTACGAGGAAAGGCTGAGAGAGTTGGGCTTGTTCAGCCTGAAGAAGAGAAGACTGAGAGGGGACCTTATCAACACGTACAAATATCTTAAGGGCAGAAGTCACGAGGATGGAGCCAGACTCTTTGCAGTGGTGTCCAGCGACAGGACTAGGGGCAACGGGTGCAAAGTGAAACATAAGAGGTTTCAGTTGAATATGAGGAAGAAGTTCTTTACTTTGAGGGTGACAGAGCACTGGAACAGGCTGCCCAGGGTAGTTGTGGAGTCTCCTTCTCTGGAGATATTCAAAGCCTGCCTGGATGAAGTCCTGTGTGGCATGCTCTAGGAGAGCCTGCTTTAGCAGGGGGGTTGGACTAGATGATCTCCCGAGGTCCCTTCCAACCTTTGCGATTCTGTGATTCTGTGATAATGAAAAATTCAGTTTCTCAGTTCTTTTCAAAAGTTTATCTTAAAATGTAACATTACATACAATACAAAAAAATTAAAAAGCTAATTGAAATAGTTGACTGTCAACCTTGTCCCAGATTTGCTGGATTCTTAGTTTGTGAAAATGTTCAGGTTTGGCTTTTTGGATCAATTCAAGAAGGGAGAACCTTCAATATATCAAGGATACCCCTGGGTGAAACCAATTCCTACCAAGAACATACTTTGTGGCTCCTAGTCACTACATATTTGGGGCAAAATTAAATGTAGGCAACCAATATTCTTGTTAGTTGCTTGGCTTTCAACTTCTAGAAACTTCAGCAGATGGATAAAATAATAATAAAAACTAATAGCACTCCCTCCCTCATCTAATAGGACGTACCTGAGCAATCTCCGAACTCAGCCTTTCAGTGTGTGATGCCAAATGGACTGTGAAATTGTTTACCTTAATGGACAGTGCTAGTTTCTCTTAGAAACAGAATGAAATTTATTGGGTAATCCAAACCAAAACCACTGGATTTTATTCATTTTTAGTGAAATTGCTTCTGTCATTTCCCTGTTCACATGGCCGATAATTCACTGGGGAAGGTGAAACTTTACCCGTCACATCTGCACTCTGTCACGCACAGGCAGCGCCGCTACAAACCATGGGGCTTGGAGTAAGAGGAGCTCACCAAACCCTTGGAACTGACACCTGCCAGCATGGGCAATACATCCTGCTAAATGAAATACGGGGCACAGTCTCTGGATTTTAACTTCTGAAGCAGGCAGTGCCAATTGTGGCCACACAATTTTATGTACTTAAATCTTCAACCATTAAAATGAAACCTGAATGCCAAGTTCAGGTGCAATAAAACACAAAACAAAAAACTGAAGAATCACCATGTGTTAACCTAAACAGGATTAGACCCAAAATACCTACAGTTTACTGGCCTTCGTCAAGGATTGTATCAGCAGGTCCCTACAGAAATACATGGAATAATCTCCTCTCTTGAAAGGCGGCACATGGACAGCAGGAAGTCCCACATTGATCTAACCCAGAGCCTAGGAACCGCAAGTAGGGTTATGGCAGTGACAAATGGGGTTACAGGCCTTCCAGAATTCAGTCTCATTTGATGTTTAGGTTGTTATTAAAGTTATACAAGGCCACGACAGAAGATAATTCAAAAACTGTCGGATGAAACTCTGAAGCACAAGATCCAATATCCCTTCCAAAATTGTAAACATCAATAATGATAAATCTTCATAGCCTTAAAAAAATCCCTTTTAAAATACAGGATACCTTCAAATCACTTCCTGAAATTTATCAAGCTGGTATCAGATGGCAACGTTATCAGCCTGGGGCAATAAATGAAAAAGTCTGTTTCCACAAACAACACCATTAGCCCTTATACATTTCTTCAAATTTTTCTTTGGAAAATGCTGCCAGAAGTAATCCTGCAACACAAGACCGATACACGGCATGCGTGGAGGAAGCCTCTTCCATAAACCGAGGCACCTCTCTCTAACTGCTAAAGCAGGGAGCTGCAGCATTTGAGTTCTTCTTTATTTCATTTTAATTTTTGAGGGAACATAAGAGAAAAGAAATTAAAAACTTTTAAAGCTGCTATAAATACCAGATGGAGAAAATAAGGCAAGCTGTAAAAGATGCCGGGTAGAGACAGAAAACAGGGAAAACTCCAGGATAGACTATTCTCTGATTCCCCCATCCACCTTGACTGTCCAACACCACGGAAATACAGGAACCCAGGAACCTCACAGCATGAAAAATAATGAAAATAGAGAACAGTTCATTTTCAGTATAATGTAAATGCCACAAATGATACTCTCTAACTTCTGAATAAACAAGTTCAAATCCAAGGAAAATTAGAAGGGAAGAGTTAAAGCTCTCTGCTATTTATTCTCATATAATTTATACAAACAATTTACAGAACATATCTGAGTCGTTCTACAAGCTTTGCTTTTAAATCCATCTTCGTTTCAAATTAAAAGGAAATAACATACTTCGGCTTCAAATGCATTTAAATTAGGGTCTTAACCTGAAATTTGCTATGGAAAAAAATGCAAGACCTTATCTCGATATCTGCTGGAATAAACGCTCCTCTTTCCAGCTCACAAAATTCAGACGTGATTCTGGGTGAAAGAGGAGGAGAGAGAAAAGATTCCCCTTCTCCACTCCAAGGAGACAAAACCATAAAAGAAATAATTTTGTAGCAAAATTACTGAAGTTCCTGCAAAAAAAAAAAAAAAAAAAAAAGTAAAATTACCTGAATGTTATCATCAAGCTCCTCTATTGTGAAATTATGTTTTCTAAAATCTCTGAAATGTAAAACTGTAGTAAAACTAACAACAAAACAAAGAGCCCATAATGCACTGAAGATCATGGCAAGAAGAAAATGAGATGAAGAAAAGGTGAGGTTCATTCAAACCAGATGGCAGCAGAACCAGGAGTAGAATGGGAAAGTCCATTGGACCTAAACATGGAGTGGTGGCAGAAAGAGTTGCTCCTTGGCTTAATAACTCAAGGCTGACTTTGACAGAGGTGCATCATCCTTAAATCTCACCACATGTGTCCAGAAGGTTAAGAAATTTCTGGATGATAATGCTGTTATTGCCATCATTCTGCCAACACATCAGCTCCTTCGGATGCACTGCTCATCCTGCCTCCACCCCAGGACCCAGCAGGGCTCCCCTCCATGGGCATAGTTTACCTGGTTGATGTGACTTGGTGTCGTGGTTTAACCTGGCCGGCAACTCAGCACCACCCAGCCGCTCGCTCACCCCCCCCACAATGGGGTGGGGGCTCCAGGAAAGCAGGACTTTTCAGCCATCCCCAGGAAAGCAGGGAAGACAAACGCCATCACTCCGAATGTCCCCCCCCTCCTTCTTCTTCCCCCAGCTTTATATACTGAGCATGATGCCATACGGTCTGGGATAGCCCTGTGGCCAGTTGGGGTCAGCTGTCCTGGCTGTGCCCCCTCCCAGCTTCTTGTGCCCCTGGCAGAGCTGAGAGCTGAGAAGTCCTTGGCCAGTCTAAGCACTACCCAGCAACAACCAAAACATCAGTGAGTTATCAACATTCTTCTGGTACTAAATCCAAAACACAGCACCATACCAGCTACTAGGAAGAAAATTAACTCTGTCCCAGCAGAAACCAGGACACCTGGCCACAGCAAAATAAACAAAGATTAATTAAAACTGCAGACTACAGAGCCTAAAAACACAAATAAAAAGGTTCCTTGGTCCCATTTCCTAATGAAAGAGGCAAATGTTAAGTAACACAATCAGTGTAATTTTCTACATTTCTGCATTTCTTCTGGAAGCCAGTATGCATTTGATTTAAGGATACAGTTTCTCTCCAAGTACCTGTATATGTCTAAAAGCTTGGTGTCTAGTCCCGTCTGGTCTCATAGACTCGCTGTGCACAAGTGGAGAGATAGAGCCTTTTCCAGAGGGCAAACCACCCGCAGCATTTCAGCAGGGCCCATTACAGAGGAACCTCAAGTGACTAGATTAGACACAACATGCAATTTCTAGACAACTGATGTCAGGTTGAACACGCGCTCCACCATCTGACTGGCACAACACAATGCCAGTGAGTGCATCAAATACACAAATACATACAGGGGGGTTGGACTAGATGACCTCTAGGGGTCCCTTCCAACCCAAAACATTCTATGATTGATTCTATAATCCAGACTAGGCTGCAAATAAACCTCTTCTTGATGCACTCTCAATCCCTCAGCTGGGCAGAGTTTTGGTCCCTCCCACCCCATGGGGCTGAGACCAAGACTGTACTCAACACAGAGATGTTAATACCAGGTATCAAGCTTATGAGAGATAAAAACGAAGTGTGCTGACACTTATCCTCATATAACTGTGAAGAAGTTTTCTGGTAAATATGACAGTTATTTCAAAGCAACTTCTAATAAAAAAGAATCCTTCTGCTAATTAGCATATGCTGATTAACAATAAAAACTCTCATTACAGGCATCACAAGTCACCTTTTCAGTTCAGCATTATCATTACAACCATGTCTTCTCTCCCTTTGCAATCATTACATTTCACAGCAATCATTAAATGTAGTTTATTTCTATACATAACTTAGGGAAATAGCCAATTTGCAAAACTGAAAGTCCTCACACTTGGCGTTCCTCTCATACCATAAACTCAGTGTACACATGTAATTTTATCAACACATGTTTTATTAGCTTGGCTAAAATAGTTGGACTATAGCACTGACACTAAAACTGCTAGAAATTTATTTTGGAAGTATCTTTCTTCATTTGTTTGAACGTTTGCCCTAACACTAACCATTTTCTGAATAAACCTTCTGTACCACATACCTGCCTTTACCTCAACCTTTCCATGTATTTCAGATGAATTAATACCACCTTCAGGAACTGCATCAGTGGAAAATATTTTTAAATGTTGAAAAAAAAATAAGTATCTTTTCTATGATACGCTGTAGTATTTCCGTGATTTGTACTGGGGAAGGGGTCAGAAAGTGGTGGGCAGGTATGGGGTCAATCGAAGTCACTGGAGAGCTCAGTCCAGGCTGCTGCTGCCCATGCTGGAACTGGCTGCAGAAGGCACCCACAAATCCATGGGCCCCGATGGAATGCACCTGCGAGTGCTGAGGGAGCTGGCAGATGACATTGCTGAGCCACTCTCCATCATCTATGAAAGGTCGTGGAGAACAGGAGAGGTGCCTGAGGACTGGAGGATAGCCAATGTCACTCCAGTCTTCAAAAAGGGCAAGAAGGAAGACCCAAGGAACTACAGGCCAGTTAGTCTTACCTCCGTCCCTGGAAAGGTGATGGAACAACTCATTCTGAGTGTCCTCTCCAAGCAATTGGATGAAAAAAAGATCATCAGGAGTACCCACAACGGATTCACCACGGGGAAATCATGCCTGACCAATCTGGTAGCCTTCTACGATGGCATGACTGGCTGGGTAGATGAGGGGAGAGCGGTGGATGTTGTCTACCTTGACTTCAGCATGGCTTTTGACACTGTCTCCCATAACATCCTCATAGGGAAGCTCAAGAAGTGTGGGTTAGTTGAGTGGACAGTGAGGTGGATTGGGAACTGGCTGAATGACAGGGCTCAGAGGGTTCTGATTGGCAGGGCAGAGTCCAGTTGGATGCCGGTAGCTCGTGGAGTTCCCCAGGGCTCGGTACTTGGCCCAGTCTTGTTCAACTTGCTCATCAATGACCTGGACGAGGGGACAGAGTGTACCCTCAGCCTGGGGGCTGACCTGCTGGAAAGCAGCTCTACCGAGAGGGACCTGGGAGTCCTGGTGGACGACAAGCTGACCATGAGCCAGCAATGTGCCCTTGTTGCCAAGAAGGCAAATGGCATCCTGGGGTGTATTAAGAGGAGTGTGGCCAGCAGATCGAGGGAGGTTATCCTCCCCCTCTACTCTGCCCTGGTGAGACCCCACGTGGAGTACTGCATCCAGTTCTGGGCTCCCCAGTTCAAGAAACATGAGGAACTCCTGGAGAGAGTTCAGAAGAGAACAACAAGGATGATAAAGGGACTGGAGCATCTCCCCTATGAGGAAAGACTGAGAGAGTTGGGCTTGTTCAGCCTGAAGAAGAGAAGACTGAGAGGGGATCTCATCAACACATACAAATATCTTAAGGGTGGACGTCACGAGGATGGAGCCAGACTCTTTGCAGTGGTGCCCAGAGACAGGACAAGGGGCAATGGGCACAAACTGAAGCAGAAGAGGTTTCAGTTGAATATGAGGAAAAACTTCTTTACTTTGAGGGTGATGGAGCACTGGAACAGGCTGCCCAGGGGGGTTGTGGAGTCTCCTTCTCTGGAGATATTCAAAGCCCACCTGGACGATGTCCTGTGCAACATGCTCTAGGTGAACCTGCTTTAGAAGGAGAGTTGGACTGGATGATCTCTGGAGGTCCCTTCCAACACTTGCCGTTCTGTGATTCTGTGAAGGGAGGGAGCCCCGTGCTCACACAGTGAGCAAAATGTGCTCAGGAAGCAAAAGGCAGCGTGAGAAGTTGCTAGCCAAGTAGAAAATGCTGTGAGGGGTAACAGCAAGCTCAAGTTGGGCTTCCCACCCACGCAGGAGCAGATAGGGAGCTGCCAACACGATGTGCCAATGGGATCGAGGTAGTTAATTCAGGAGTTGGCATGGCTGCCAGCTAACAGGCTGTGGTGCCGGATCAGTGTGGAGGCACCATGCTGAGCATCTGTGACACACTGTCCTCAAAAAAACAAGGAGGTGGAACTGGAAGAAAGCTACAGTCATAGGCTGCGATACACATGGTGGATTTACTGTGGGCAAATCAAAGCTTTACTTCAACAAAGCTTTCAACATGGTTTCCCATAGTCCCTGTATCCTAATTTAGGTAATTTGGGCTGGATGGATGGACTACAAGGTGGATGAGTAACTGGCTGGACTGCTGGGCTCAAATAATAGAGCCCCCAAATAATAGTTCAAAGTGTCCCTGGTCCATGGGTTCATCATGACCAGTGTTCCTAAGAGGTCAGGATTGAGATGATTGCTGTTCAAACACAACCTGGACAGTGGGATAAAAACCACCCTCTGCAAGTTCTGAAATGACACCAGTGTAGGAGAAGCGATGGATATTGTGGAGAGAACTACTTTTCAGAGGCACTGCAATAAAACAGAAGAATGGCTGACATGAAAACAGTGGGCAAGAACCACCCAAAATGTCAACAAAGACTGTCAAATCCTGCACTGGGATCCACCATGCATCAGTATGGGCTGGGGCCCAGTGGGAGCAGCCGGGACAAAAAGTCACAGTGGTCCTGGTGGGCAACAAACTGAGCGTGAGCCAGAAATGTGTCCATGCAGTGATGATGGCTAATCACACACTGGGCTGCACCACCACCAGGGTAGCCAGCAGGTTGAGGGAAGGGAAGCCACATCTAGAATAACAAGCCTGGTTTTAGACTCTCTAGTGTCAGGAGCTAATGACAAACCGGTGTCTATCCAGTAGGACTGTCAGGCAGCCCAAGCATGAGAAGAAGCTAAGGGGACTGTGTTTGCTTAGATTGGAAAGAAAAGGTTAATGGTGGCAGAGAGCAATCTCATTGCAGTCTTCCCCACCTAAAGAGAGGCTGTAGAGAAGACAGAACATAGAGAGGCAACAGTCATGAGTTGCAGCAAAAGAAACTCCTATTAGACATAAGTGAAAACTCACAGCCATGAGTGTGGTGAGGCACTGGAACAGGCTGCTCAGAGGCACTGTCTCAGCCAATTCGGACAAGGCCTGGAGCAACTGGACCCTGGAGCAACTGGACCCAACAGGGTCAGGTTGGAGCAAGAGGATGGGCTAGAGGACCTCCCAGTCTAAAAGTTTCTGCAATTTTCTGATGTGCTTTGAAATGCAGATTGCTGTATTTTCGGAAAAATCTGCCCTTAAAATTTCTGTATATTTTCTGTCTTCATTTCTTTGGGCCTCTGCTCCCCATCTGCAATGTGTTAATAACATTAAAATCAAGGATGGAGTCCAAGTCCAGATTCAGATTCCTAAATGTAGGTGTCTCCGTGTAAGCCAAACACCTACGCTCCCCTCATGCTCGATGAATGTCTAAAAAATCCGTTCCCTCTGTACTGGCATCTCTTGTCATTTAAGGCTCCCCAGCATATCTGAGACACCTTCAAGGGGCAGACAGATTTGACAGAAATTATGCATGGACCAATTCTCCTCTGCAGGTCCAGCAGGAGACCGGGTAGGCAATGCTGGGGCATATGAAGTGACCCCACTACTCCTTTAGCTGACCGAATGCAGGTTTATACTCAGAAACCCCTGACATCAAGCCCACATGTCTACATGAAAGTCTCAACCTGGGGCTGGATCCTAACTCTGATTTCCACAGCCAATTTGGGTCGTGATGAAAAAAAAAAGCAACACACAGTGAGGAGTGACGAGCACCAAAGGAATCCCAGTAAAACATAATGGAATTTATCCTGTCAGAGAAGATCCTCAAGAATGTTAAAAAAAATAGTGAATTGGGCCACAATATATGAATGACAAGGGAAAAGCAAAGGAACGAACAGTCTCCAAGAAGCTGTGGTTTGAATGAGCAAGATCATGCAGCAATACTACGGCTAATAATAATATTGATATAATTGTAGCGTGCCTGATAATGCACACAGTGCACCAACTAGATTTGCACATGCATCTCCCTGGATTCTGAGTTAATTTTAACTTTACAACCTTAATCATACTTTTTCAATGCACTTTCAGGGTGCAATATTCCAGGCACAGTCATATGAGTATATGAATACTAAAGGGTGAAGTTTTCAAAGACACTCAGTGTTGGATTAACATTTCTCTCCCTGAAGACCAGGGTAATTTCTTTATGCTTCTGACATCTTCCCCCCCCTCCCACCCCACCTGGCTTGAGATTTATAATGTAATTTTATAAAGCCTTACTTTTTCTTCTTGAAATCATTCCTGAAGCTTTATGAATTACGTCCATAACATCATATTCTGAATACCTATTTTAAGGAGTTTCTTTTGTCCTAATAGTTCATACAGAAAATAGGCTGAAGCTGGCAACACTCCAACAAAATCCACATTCAGTTACTCCATTAAGGAAAAAAAGTGAATACTTTTGCATATGCACTACCCTACAATATAAACTAGCACATAGCTGTGAAATACTGTTATTATTTTACAGCTTTGATCTAATTTTCTACTGAGTGATCTAAAATTAAGGGTTTCTTCAGAGTACAAAATACAAAGACTTGAACTTAAAAATTATAATTTGGCAGCACTTATGTATTTTTAAAAAAAAAAATTTTATTTCCTATCATATTAAATAACTCCAGCTGACAACAGCTTTACATGCTGAAGGAATCCAGATGCATTTCTTGACTGTAAAGAATCAGAGAGATATAATGTGGCAAGAGAACGGTATTGTGCTCATTAGGTCACTAAGCAGCAGCGCTTATAAACAGAATATTTAACTGGACTCTACAAAGATATTCAAATGTAGCTGCCAGAATGTACTTTGAAATTTTCCACCTAATATAAAAATGCAAGAGATGAGAAATTATCTCCCTTTAAAGGAAAAAGTTCAAGGTGAATGTTACCTGATTAACTCACTTTGTTATTAATTAAATTCAATAAAAATCCCAAATATAGCATGTCATCCTTTATTAGCATTTCTTCAGAAATAAGAACCATGCTTATTATTCAGCCAACAAAATTTAGTCAGAACTAATGAAATATCAAAGAATAGTAACACAGCAGAGGAAGGAGTTAAGTTCAAAACATGACACTGAAGGAAAAAAAGCGGTTTCTCCTAGCGAAATTTATAAAGAACCGGAGGAAAATTATTACTATGCAATTTGCATATCATTATTTATACATGTATAAAATTTATATATATATATACTATTCCTTTACATACACTGCATGTACTGCATTCTATAGAAACAGCAGTTTCTTTAAAAGTGCTAAGGTATTTCAAGGGGAAAAATGTTCATCTGGGAGCAAGGAGACATCAGAAACATGATCCCTTATTCCCCTGCCAGTGTCCGCTGGACTTCAGTTTTTGATTTGGTCATGCAATTGTTACCTCTCACCATATGGTGGAAGGATTCATTGATCTCTAATATGAAATTGCCAAGAAATGGCCTGCACAGTATTTGCCTGGGAACTCACTCCAGTTTCAGCACTCGCATTAGCCACCTACCACCCCTTTCAAGTAGAGAAGACAGATTTGCGTTAGCATGGAAACTGGGAAGCATTGCCCTGTTCATTCTGGGCGTTAACGATGACGTGCTCTGATTAACCCGGGGAACTTGGCATCTCTGCTGCTCTGCCAAACTTTTGGGGTATAAGTAAAGAACTACAGTCTTCATAGCTGTCTTCTTTCAACAATACAGACATGAACATTATAAATATTCCATAAAAATCTATACTTCCTTGTAAATGGAAAATTAAATTAGTTGAAAATATTTTTTTTGAAGCTTGAAGACTTATTCCCCAAGAAGATATGTTCCCAGTAGAAGGAACTTTCCATGGTTGCTGTGGTTTACCCCAGCAGGCAGATGAACACCACGCAGCCGCTCACTCACTCCCCAACTCCCTCAGTGGGATGGGGGAGAGACTCGGGGAAAAAAAGTAAAACCCATGGGTTGAGATAAAGACAGTTTAATAAAAGAATATCAATAATAATAATAAAAACAGTAATAATAATAATGGTAATAGAATGCACAGAATATAGAAAACAAGTGATGCTCAATGCAATTGCTCACCACCCACTGACCAATGCCCAGCCCGTCCCGAGCAGCGATCGCTCTTTCCCAACCAACTCCCCCCAAGCACGACGCCATATGGTCTGGAATAGCCCTGTGGCCAGTTGGGGTCAGCTGTCCTGGCTGTGCCCCCTCCCAGCTTCTTGTGCCCCTGGCAGAGCAGGGGAAGCTGAGAAGCCCTTGACTGGTGTAAGCCCTGCTCAGCAACAACTAAAGCATCAGTGAGTTATCAACATTCTTCTAGTACTGAATCCAAAACACAGCACTATGCCAGCTGCTAGGAAGAAAATCAACTCTGTCCCAGCCAAAACCAGGACAATGGCACAGCCTTCTTCTAGCATCAGGACAAAGAAGGATCTCTCCAGGTATTTGCCTGGATGGAAGAAGTAATATAGAAAGACTCATATCACAATTTAGCAAGAATTAATGCCCACTTAATATA
Organism: Egretta garzetta; assembly: GCF_000687185.1. Taxonomy (NCBI): domain Eukaryota; kingdom Metazoa; phylum Chordata; class Aves; order Pelecaniformes; family Ardeidae; genus Egretta; species Egretta garzetta. The sequence continues at coordinate 599,787 of NW_009259797.1, forward strand.
AAAGCACTGCCAAATCTGTGACTTAACAGAAACCTATAAGGGGTATTAATTGATGTCATCTGTACACAAGGAAGAATCCATTTGTGACCCAAATGTCATGAAAATCAGCATAATTACACACTTCATCGTTCGGGTGATTTTTTCATTAAATTAGGAGTTCAGAGTGTGACTACAATTTCATCATTTGATTACCTTTATCTCATGGTGAGCATTGCCTTCCAGCTAAATCTGGAGAACAATGTTGAGAGTTAAATACACATGCAGAAACTATGAGACATGTGAAGGACATTAAAAGCTGAAATAAGCTATTTTTCCAGTTTAGGAACTGGTAGTCCACTAGAAGTTACCAAGGAGCTACCAAATTTTACCGTGTTGCTGGAATATAAGAAATAGGGAGCTCAAACAGGGAGAAGAAAACCCTGAAAGGACCAAGGAGACCATCAGGAGAAACACTAAGAAACTCCACCCTGTCCCTCCTCAAGCAATGAGACAGTGGTAGCCTCCAAAAAAGAGACACCTCCAAAGATGCGAGATGTGATTCAAAACATAAACATGCCCCAAGCTAAACAGTCATGAAAAATGTTCCCAATAAATTTATCTGTGACACAAATCCATCATTCCATGCAGCATGAAACAGATTGTATTCAGGAGACAAGAAAACTGCATTCCCTCATGGTACAAGAAATTTGGGAGGTACCATGGTATTTATTTAGGGAATGACTAATTAGGTATGGAGACAAGGGGGAATAAAAGGGCGAAGGAGCCTCTAACATGCTAAAAACATAATTGTTTAAAAAAATGCATGAACTGCAGCTAGAAACATGGTCTTAGGGAGAGCTCAGGGACACAACAGGATTCAGCTTCAGCTCTCTGAACTAGTGGCACATCAAAGGGCTTATTTGACACCACCCCAGACACTTGGACATCACTGAAGTCATGAAGAGGCTGAGGAAAGGGGGGGCTGGGAGGCAAAAAAGGGAATCCACCTTAATCGGTCCAGCATGTGCTGTGGGAAAGAGAGGCAGGCATCTGGGCACAAAGTCACCACACGGTGGACGCTGAAAAGGGGGAAGGAGGAGGCTTCCCATGATGGAGAAGGAAGTTTCCCATGATGGGCAGGGCAGGGCTCTGCACTCTGGTTGAGCACCCAGAAGTATTTATAACAAGTAGTGCGGCTTTCTACGCCCTGCCCAAACACAGTCACACATCCCTACGCTAATAAAAATCCTGCAGCGTGAATGGAAGAAGCCCCCACATTTGGGAAATTTAAAATGAGGGCCCAAGGTTTTAATGCAATGGGTCTGGAAGAGCATAAAATGACCTGTGAGGTCGAGGCAATTCCGATCACTGATTTTTATGACTTCATCAAGTACTCAAAAAAGTCAGGAACTGAATTATTTCTATTAAAAAATTACGCCATTCAGCAGGCTTCTGTACACCCACACATGCACTCATCCAATGTATTAGTCATGTACCACTACCAAAACAGAATAAAAATATATTTTAACAAATCTTGCACAAAGTCAAAACATAATTCCTTTGCAGACGTGTTAGTCCACAAATCTGCTCTTCCATTCAGCTTTGGCTGCCAGAATCTCTTATGGACATCTATTACACAGATCTGCCAAACCCATAATTCACTTCTTGACATTAAGTAATAAATACATAATGCAGACACACATTTGTGCTTTTCAAAATTCAGCTGAAATCCATTTCTTTAGATAAGAGCATGACCTGTCCAAGTCACCTTCCAAAATTCAGAAAAACTCTCTCCGCTGAGGCACGCACTCCAATCTTCACGTCCTGGCTCCCACTTGAAACAGGAGCTATGTACATCCAAGCATGTGACATTAAAACAGGAATTTATGACTGCTTTGCATGCCATTGGCATGTGGAAGTGCCATTCATCATGCAGACACTCATGGCAGGGCTCACTGTACAGGCAGAATGGGAGGACACCGAGATCCATAATTAAAATTTTCACAAGGAAAATACCATGCAGGCTGTTCCTGAGCCCAGGACACACTTCATTTTAACGTGTTTAACCTTACACGACTTCTATTAGCCTAGAGGATGGTGGGTTAAACTAATGGTGAACTTTGCACTTTGCAAAGAGTTACACTCAAATTGTCTCCTTAAATTTACTTCTAAGAAGGGATGTTGATGCTGAGACAAAAGTTCACATATAAGGAAATATCTGGCTCTGTACTGCTTAAAAACACAAGCATTGCCTTTTCAGGGCTAGCGTAGCTAGCAAGGGGTCTGTACTATACACCACTTACAAAACCTCACAGATATCAGCCCTGCTGATTAGTGCTTCAATTTCATAGTCAAATGGAGGTCACTGCAGTAGGTGTTTTTCAGGGGAAATGATTAGGATGGGGAAGGATGTAGGGAGGATTTGCAAGAGATGAAAACAAATTACACTGGCCTTGTAATAAAAATTCTGAGTGCAGCAGGGAGGGGAAGATGTATCATCATTAGCTCATTTACCGGTTGTGAACTAGCAAGGGCTCATATCCATGAATCTTTCCAGACCGCATGCACAGTTTTAAGAAGGCAGCGAGCTCTAGCACGCACATAAGATCAGACCCAATGCTCATATGAGTAATATGCACCCAGAGAGAAAAATGACAGTTGAATTCTTCTAGCTGGCATACTTCTGAAGTCCTCTGCACTTCAAAGGGAGCAAGAGCCACAGAAGACACCTGTAAAAAATAAGCTGTGCTCTGTCGGGGGAACTCTTCCACTGGAAGAGGTAGAGCATGTGCCAGCTACTGCTGCGCAAAATTAGGACTAAGCTCAGTGAAGTACTTAGCCCTAGTAAATTCAAACACAAATTCCGACCCAGAAACACACAAAATTGGGCATGTAGGAAAGCATGAGGACATTGATGTTCTTGTGGCTCTTGGCCTTACTACCCATACAGAAACAAGGTTGGATTTCCAAACCTACCAAAAAAAAAGGTTTAGGAAATCTGACTTTCAGCAGTGCTTGTGCTCCTTCATTACATGGACTACTCTGAAGAACAGCAACAGCACAATAAGGCTGAGGTTAATAAAAGAAAGAGGAGACTCTGGGTCTGTGCAGGGTGAGACCCTTTCAGGGGGAGCTACCACTCCATCTGCCATCCCTGGAAATAAAAGCCCACAGTCATTAGGAGGAGTTAGAAAGAGATCGTTGCAAGAGACAATGCAAGGGTCTGGCAGCAATTCAATGCAAAGATTTATTGGTCTTGTTTTGTGAGTAAAGGCAGAAGACATCACAGTGATAGCCCCTTGTATACAAGGAGTAAAGACTTAAGGGCAATGCGAAGGAAAGAGTAGAAACAAACAGCAGCTGTGAAAGCAGGAGGAGATGACGTGGGAAAGAGAAATCATCCTTTTGTTAGATGATATAGATTAAAACATTGGCATTTACATCAGGGCAAGGCTGGCCGTTCACTTCTTCCCCCATGCTCGGTCACTTCTCTTCCTTAGGAGGAACAAGATTGTGCTGGTGAAGAGAAGAAGACGGGCCCAGAAGGATGGGCCAGTCCTGTGACTGGTTCACTGGATCTGAGCTGTGGCAATAGGTGTTTGGATTAACAGAGGAATTTAAAGCCTAAACCATACCAACAGATGGATCCTCAATATTCAGTGGTTGCAAGCTGACTGCTAGCACATCTTTCTTCTCGGTGGCATCTTCTCTCTGGCTCAGCTCTCCATTGCTACTTGGACTGAAATGTCACTTTTATAAAGGGCTGAGCTCAGTAAAGCTAATCCCATTCCAAAACACTCAGACAGATATTTAAATCCCACTGGCTTCATTGGGTTAAAAGCACTTAGATGAATCAGGGCCCCATGCTGGTGGCAGATACAATAAGAAAACCCATGATAGATAGACAGGTGGAGAGGACATACCAGGGTATGAATGAATTTTCTAGAGAAGGCTTTGGAAGGGAATAGGAGACAGAATTAAAGAATGGGAGAAAGCTTTCTAGTTAATTGAAGATTAAGAAGAAGTAGAAACAGAAAGTATAACACAGCTGAAGGTATGATAGGTTCACAGCAGAAGGCAGGAGATTACCTAATAGTCTTATACAATTAAATTAATTCCTTTTAATCTTTTTATACACATTGTAAACAAGATCTCTCTATCCCATGAAAATTACCTTTTAAAGGCTGGGTAAATACATTAACTAATCCTAAAATCCCAGAAATCCCAGTTTAATTTTTTCCTTTTCTGAGAAAACAAAAGCCAAGCAGGGAAGAGCTCTGTAAACAGTTTTGACCTTCAGAGAGCCTGGCACTCTGTTTATTTATTCCAAAAATGAAACACTGCTTCAAGCAGCTAAGGAAAAAAAAAATGGTCATTTAAATGGAAATGGCTACACCTCATTTGCAGTAACCAAGAGGATACACCCTGAACATTTGCAATATTACACAAAACCCACAGAGCAGAAAACTGGTACCAGCAACCAGAAGTAAAGCCAGGTGGAAGATAAAACTCTCACTTCTCTTTTTTTTGCGAAACAGTTGAAAAATCAGTTTAAAATCTTCCAGCAAGACCCAGCAGTAGAAGTAGTTTTGACAATGGCTGTGAGTTTACTATCTTTAATGGCCCGACAAGTTATCCCCAGGGTACCCAGCCTCCTGAGCTGGAAGATGGGGATGGTGAGTGGAATAAACCCCACATAATCCAGGAGGAAGTA